>NW_003302551.1:13863726-14063394 GCF_000004255.2 Arabidopsis lyrata subsp. lyrata
GCATTTCTGTTACACCAAATCCGCCAAATAATCCAAGGAAAGCTTCTCCTAAGATCCAGTGGCCATTCTCTATTATCTCTGTTCAGCAGAAGGTGATAAATGTTAGAGAAAACTGAACCTTTCTGAAAACCCTCTAGTGGGCTGGGATAGTCAGAAAGAGCCCAGATTTGGCGAGACAAAGAACACAGAAAGAAGATGTGATTAATAGATTCACCATCCTCTCCACACACTTGGCAACATTTGTCCACATTCATACCCCTTCCATTGAGAGAAACTGCTGCAGGAATAGCTCCACTAAGAATTTTCCAAAGGAAGATTTTGATTTTTGGGTCTGTTTGTAGCTTCCACACCAGCTTCTTTAGCTCCAGGGTAGAGGGTTGAACCGCAGCCTCCGCAATCAAATCAGCATTAAAGGTTTGATCAGCCAACCAGTAAGCTGATTTAACAGAGAATTCCCCACTTTTGTTATGCTGCCAGACCAAAAAATCATCTTGGGATATGAGAGGTTTGATTTTCTTGATTGTAATGATGTCTTGAGGCAGAAAATGAAACTCCAGCGCTTCATTATCCCAAAAGCCTGTATTTCTGTCAATCAAATCATTGACCCTAAGACCAACATCAAAAAATCTATTCTTTCTCCAAGGGGCTCTGAAACCATTATCATCAATCCAAAGATCAATCCAGACTCTAATAGAATTTCCATTACCCACCTTCTTTATCAGCCCTTTTTAAAGCAATTCCCTGCCAAACAACACACTTCTCCAAGCAAAAGAGGGACGCTGACCAACAGAGGCATCAAGGAAAGGAGAATCTTGATAATACCTACTTTTCATAAGCCTTGAAAGCAGGCAACCCGGTGATTGTAAGAGTCTCCACGCCTATTTTGCCAATAGCGCCTGATTAAAGAGATGGATATCCCGGAATCCTAAACCTCCCAGATCTTTTGTCAAACAGAGACGCTCCCAACTTTGCCAATGAATTTTACCAAAATGCTCAGAGGTATTCCACCAATAAGAAGCCATAGCAGACTGTAAATTGTCACAAGTCGTTTTCGGCAACTTGAAACAAAACATTGCAAACACAGGCATTGACAAAGCAACAGATTTCAAGAGAACCTCCTTACCACCTTGAGAGAGGCACCTAGAAAACCAACCCGAAAGTTTAGACTTTAGCCTATCCTTTAGGTAGTTAAGCATGACAACTTTGGAGCCACTGAAACATTCTGGCAACCCAAGGTATGAGCCAGCTCCGCCCTCATCATGAATTCCTAGGCAGTTCTGAACATCTTTTTTCACTTGAATATCTACTTTGACCCCAAAAGTAATAGAAGATTTGCTTAAGTTGATGGTCTGACCCGTTACCTCTTCATAGGCCATCAGAATATTTTTCAGAACCAAGCTTTGCTCAAGGGAAGCCTTACAAAGGAATAGGGTGTCATCAGCAAAAAGAAGGTGATGAATTTCTGGACCATTCGCGGAAAATTTAAAACCCTCAATCTTCTGATCCAGCTGAGCTCTGTTAAGCCAATGAGTCAGTCCTTCAGAGCACAATATAAAAAGAAATGGAGACAGGGGATCACCTTGTCTCAATACTCTTTGTGGGGTAATCATACCAAAATAAGTGTCGTTTATTAGAACAGAGTAGGTGACAGTGGAAACACATAACATTATCCAATTTATCCACTTGGGATGGAATCCCAAAGCTTCCAGCAAACACTTCAAGTAGCTCCACTCTACTCTATCAAACGCCTTTGACATGTCAGTCTTTACTGCCATGAATTCAGCAGATATCTGGGATGAACTTTAAGACTATGAACAAGCTCATGAGCCAACAAAATGTTGTCTGTGATTAGTCTTTCCGCCACAAAAGCCGACTGGTTCTCTGATACAATCTCTGGAAGAAATGGATGGATCCTTTTCACCATGATTTTTGAGATGATCTTGTATAATACAGTGCAGAGACTGATTGGCCGCAGGTTTGACATCTCAATCGGGTGATGAGTCTTTGGAATCAGACACAAGTGTGTATAATTCCATTCTTTGGGAAGAATTCCATCAGTGAAAAAACTTTGAATCTCAGAAATCACCTGTGGACCAACAATTACCCAGTAATGTTGGAAGAATAAAGCTGACATCCCATCAGCACCTGGAGCACTTGAAGGTTTGATGGAGAAAACTGTCTCTTTTATTTCTTGAGCTGTCACAGACTTTATCAAAGCAGCATTCATACTGTCCGTGACTCTAGGAGCAAAACCATAGAACCAGTCATGGAATCCAGTGGGATTTGAGGAAGTAAAAAGAGTCTGGAAATATGCAGCAGCCACTTCACCTTTTGCTGCCTCCGACACTTGCATATTACCATTTACATCTTTTAGCTTTTCAATTCTTTTTCTTTGTCTGTTTTCCTTGACTGTAGCATGAAAGTATTTGGAGTTCCGGTTGCCACTTCTTAACCATTTCTGCCTACTCTTTTGCTTCCAATAAGACTCCTCTTCCCTATAAGCAATGGCGAGATCTCTCTTCATAAATCTCACAGCCTGAACTGCTTAATTTTATCATTGGAGTTCATGGAGTTGTTTTTCTTCCAAGAACTGAGCGCTTTTCTACAAGATCTGAGCCTAGCTGCAACAGAAAGGTTAGTCCCTGGTCTGCCAGGATTCCACGATAATCTAATAGCCTCATTAACCTCTTCTTTGTGCAGGAATCTCTTGTCAAAACGGAACTGTCCCCTGTAAGAATCCTGAAAATTCACTAGCTTTAACAAGACCGGTCTGTGGTCAGACCCTCTTAAATCCAAGAAAGTTGATTAGATACAGAAAAACAGTTGAACCATTCTTTATTCCCAAAGAATCTGTCCAGACGACATTGAACCCAATGCACACCTCTCCTTCCAGCCCAAGTGTACATGTTTCCATGACTTGGTAATTCTGACATACTACAAGCATTTATCATATCAGTGAAGGGCTTGAAACAACCATCACTCCTTCTTGGACCTCCATTCTTTTCTCCATTATGCAATAAGTCATTAAAGTCACTGAACATACACCATCTATCTCTTCTTCCAACCCTAATCCTTGATAACCTTTCCCAAACAGCAACTCTTTTAGACTTATCTGGATCTCCATAAATGCAAGAAACAAAGAAATTGGAAGCTCCAAACTGTACCTGAGCATCCAACAAATTCTTATCTACAAACTTGAACTCTACTGTCACACTACTCTTCCAAAACAAGGCCAAACCGCCACATTTGCCTATTGGATCCATAGTATAAACCTGATCATAACCCATCACAACTTGAAGATCAACAAGAACATCTCTTTTGTGCATAGTCTCCATCAAGAACAACATCTCAGGGAATAGTTTTTTACGCAGTTCCTTGAGACGAGGAATTGTCAAGTCTTGAGACCGTCATAATCCTTGACAATTCCAACTGATAATGCTCATTGGGCTTTAGGCAATCCCCCCTTTGGGATCACCTCTTGAGGGTTAAGCTTTGACAACTTCACAGTGCTTGAACCCACAACATCTGCTTTTCTTTTCTCCTTGAAACCTTTTAGAGCACCACCACCAACTTCAACTAGATTTAAATGAGGGCTTTGCAGCAGAGGCTTCTCCTTTCTGATGTACTTTGACGGCCTCTTCCTACTTTTAGCTTTGGGCTTGGTCAGAACATTTCCAGAAGATCCTGCTGCAAAGGAGCAAAGACCAGAAACCGTCGAAATGTTCTGATAAGGTTGAGACAGAGCCAAGAAGCTACCTGAACCCCCGACTGAGCAGGAGGAATCTTCATCCATGAGCCACAAACGATCTGCACCACTTTTAATAGAAGCCTCAACTAGAGAATGGCTAATTGGAGCTTCCCTGGGAAGAGAAACAGGCGAAGAAGCCTTCTCGAAGTTGTAGACCACTCCTTTCTCTTTAGATAAATCATCATGAAAGACAGGTAAAGGCTCAAGCCTTAGAACAGATTTTGAAGAAAACAGATCCTTTTCCACTTCTCCAACAGAGATCTTAACTTTATCAATTCTTAACAATCTCTCCTCATCACTGGAAACCCGTAAATACTGTCGCATTCCTTCCAACACCTCAGCAGCTATTCTTGGTCTACCAGTAGATGGATCAATACCCACTTGATCTTCCTTCAAAACACCAAAAAGAGGGGTTGTTTCCTGCAGGACTGGTGGAGGCTTGGGTCTGGTAATCGGAACACCAGCTCTTCTAGCATCTACAACCTCTAATCTTTTTTTAATTAGCAAAGGACAGAAATCTTTCTCATGAGTCATCCTCTGACATTCGTAACAACGTTTCTGAACCCTTTCATATTCATAATGAATCGTGGCTGTTCCACCACCATTAGGAAGATTAACAAGCTTTGATCTTCTAAGCGGCTGAGATACATCAAAGATCACTTTAACCCTTACGAATTCTTGAAGCTGAGGTTTGGTAACATCAAAAGCCACCTCCTTAACTTGCCCAATCTGATCACCCAACAAAGTAAGAGCCTTTTCCGTGTAGAAATTAATCGGAAGATTCCAAAGCTGAATCCACATCGGAGTGAACTGCAAATAGTTATCAGGAGGTTTTTCATACCATCGATCCACAACGATGGTCCATTCGTTGAATGTATGAACACATTTCTCAAGAACCTCGACTAAATCATGCTCTGAGTTGAAGAAGAATTGAAAACGTTCCTTGGAGAGAGCTACCCCTCTACATCTTCCAATCTTCTGCCATTTGCGAGGCATAGTGCGAATCAAATGATCATCGGTTGACAAACTGGATTAAGCGTACGACCAACTAAACTCCGGAAGTTTCTTTCACAAGATGAATACTCCAGCAGGAAAGGCATGTCTAGCGGAACATCTTCTTCCTCTAACGACATGGCCATCATTGCTTTGTCCATTGCAGAAGACATAACTCCTCCGTCAAAGACCAAAACCACAGATCTGAGAAGCTAAAAAACAGAAGGAAACACTAGCCTACCACCGAGAACAGGATTCGCGGAAGCTAGGAGAGACAGAAGTGAAGACAGCTTTCAAAACAACAACAAATCTTGAACAGACTTGGCAAAATCGAAGAAAAATCGAAGAACCCTAGCCGTTTTTGGAGAAAATGCTTTTGAAAGAGGACACAAAGTAGCGAAACAGGGTGAAATCGTCTAAGGGGAAGTGGTTTATCCCGGTCTAATCTCTCTTCTAAACCTAATGGAAAACACTAGTCTAGGAAGAGGGTCTTGAGCGAATTCCTTCTTTCACGACGAGGCCATCCTTCTCTCTAACTATATTTGTTTTTTTTCCTCTATTTACATAAAAAATTTTAAAAAATTATTTTACATTATTATTTTATCGAACTACGTAAGATATTATAATAATCTAATTCAAAATTAGAGAAATTTATTACTTTATAGTAAATATTAATTATCGAATATTAGTTAGTAATTTTTTATTATACATGATTATTTCAGTTAAGCATGTTTAAAGGAAAATAAATATTAGAGTAGATAATTTTTCGGAATTGTGATTTTTTGGAACAAATATAGTGTTGTACTGTATTTAAAAAAAAAAATTGAAAAAAAGAAGAAGATAGTTATCCATTTCATAGGTCGGCTGCTAATTTTTGGGCGGATCCTTCTAATCTTATTATATAAAAGCCAATTAAAATAAATAAAATATATGTCGTGGAAAGTGGAAACTATATAAAGGATAGAGATAAGTACGACTTCGACAAATGGAGATATATTATTATTATTATAATCATTATCTTTCGCTTTTCCTGACCAATACCCAAACGATCTCCCCTACTCTTTCCACGTGTCGAATGCGCTGAATTCAACGGCTGAAATCTTGAGTCTACTCGAAGAAGTATGGTACATACAGTCACAGGCTACCCTTTACACTTGAACAAATTTATAACAAATCACAGTTCCACCCAATGAAATCAATATTGTTTCAAAATAACCCCGGATCTTTATAGTGAAATTGAAAATTTGTGGATGTTTTTGATAAATTAAAAACATACAGGGTTTATGAATTTGTCTCTGCTTCAAGATCTCTCTACTATGGTTTATATTTCAATCTTGATAGTTCTCAGTACAAAGAGCATCACTGCCAATTTTAGAAAACTTCTGACGGAAAACAAAAAGAGAGGATTTTTTTGATCTTTTCGAGTTACCGGATAATAAAGACGGTACCTTTTTCACTGTTGACTTACCGGAAAAGATGGCGACTGTGCCGGAGATTAAGATAATGAGAAGCGAGAGCTTAGGGCATCGTAGTGACGTGTCGAGCCCGGAAGCGAAGCTAGGGATGCGTGTGGAAGATCTCTGGGATGAGCAGAAACCACAGCTTAGTCCTAACGAGAAGCTCAACGCTTGCTTCGAGAGCATCCCTGTCTCTGCTTTCCCTCTCTCTTCTGATTCACAAGGTATGAATGAGGATTTGATGATGTGGGTATTTGATCATGAGCTGATCTTTTAGTTGGAATTGGTGATAGTGTTGAATTTGAGGATGATCATGTTCGTGTGTTGGATTTGGATGGTTGACTGATCTGTGGAAGATATGGAGATTGTTTGTGATTTATGAGATGCAATTATTGATGGGTTCCGTGAGTTCTTGGTATGTGTTTGTTGATGAATTGTAGTAGGAATATGTGATCTAGATTTAAATTCAAGTTATAGAAAGTTGTAGAACTAAGAATTTGGAATTCGATTTAGGGAATCAGAACTAGTTCATGATGGTTTTACTTTCATAGCCTCCTTGTGGTATATTCTTGAAAGGTAGAATAAGAGTTGTTGTTTTCGCATCTCTGTCGCTTGAAATATTACATCTGGCATATTTTCATATCAGAGTGTTTTTTTAGAAAATGCTTCAGCTCTGCTGTCTCTAATTTGTGCTAATATCTTTTTTGTGGTTTCTCTATTTAGATATTGAGATAAGATCAGACACAAGTTTGGCTGAAGCTGTTCAGACACTATCGAAATTCAAGGTCTTGAGCGCGCCTGTTGTAGATGTTGATGCGCCTGAAGATGCCAGCTGGATTGATCGCTACATCGGTATTGTGGAGTTTCCAGGCATTGTTGTCTGGCTTTTGCATCAGGTAATTGTTCTCTTTTAATACGAGAGGCGACTGGTTTGTCGTGATCAATTGGATTGTGGTACCTTGTGAACTATAGTTCATGTCTTTACTCTACTTGTCTACTTTAAAAACAGTTGGAGCCACCATCTCCAAGGAGCCCTGCTGTTGCAGCTTCAAATGGATTTTCTCATGATTTCACCACCGATGTTCTGGATAACGGAGATTCAGCAGTAACTTCTGGAAACTTCTTTGAGGTCCTTACTTCTTCAGAGCTATACAAGAACACCAAGGTGAAGCTTCTATCTCTATTAAGGACCTGACTTCCATAGATTTATTTTGTGATTACAGCTTCTGAAATGCATTGGATATCCTCTCTGACAGGTTCGAGATATCTCTGGAACATTCCGCTGGGCACCGTTCCTGGCTCTGCAGAAAGAGAACTCCTTTTTGACCATGCTGTTGCTTCTTTCTAAATACAAAATGAAGAGCATCCCGGTGGTTGATTTAGGTGTAGCAAAGATCGAGAACATTATCACACAATCAGGAGTTATACATATGCTGGCAGAATGCGCAGGGCTTCTCTGGTTTGAGGATTGGGGAATTAAAACTCTCTCTGAAGTCGGTCTTCCCATTATGTCAAAGGATCATATCATAAAGGTCAGTTTGTAATCAAACTCATAGCTCCATTGAGAGTTTTTTTTTTCTTTTCTAACAGATCATCATTTCTGTTTCAGATCTATGAGGATGAACCAGTTCTTCAGGCATTCAAGCTGATGAGGAGAAAGAGAATCGGAGGCATACCTGTAATTGAAAAAAAAAGCGAGAAACCAGTAGGCAACATAAGCCTTAGAGATGTTCAATTTCTCCTCACTGCACCAGAGATCTACCATGACTACAGGTTAATACTTCACAAATCCTTGTGATGATACACCGAGCTTCGCAGCATTGTCAATCTTCAATACTTTCTCTTTAACTTTATTTTAGGTCAATCACAACGAAGAACTTCTTAGTATCTGTTAGAGAGCATCTTGAGAAGTCCGGGGATACATCAGCTCCTATCATGAGCGGTGTGATTGCTTGCACGAAGAACCATACACTAAAGGAACTGATCTTGATGCTAGACGCCGAGAAGATCCATAGGATATATGTGGTGGATGATTCTGGTAACCTTGAAGGACTCATCACCCTCAGAGACATCATCGCAAGACTTGTCCATGAGCCATCTGGCTATTTTGGGGATTTCTTTGATGGCGTCATACCTCTTCCGGAGAACTACCGAGTCTGAGAAAATGGTGTCTTTCTTCTGTAAATTGCCTTTTGTTTGGTAATAATGCTTCTGTCTGTTTGTGCTAAAGTTCTCGAATTTGTGTTATTAAAAGTTAACAGAAATAAGAAAAGAAGGAAGAGCCCGTCTTTGAGTGAATATGTCTGAATTTGGCCCTACATTTTGAATTGGAACAATTAGGTCCCTGGTTGGAGTAAGTGTTCTTCGAACTTGATCAAGATCTGGTCCATCTCTGGTTGGTGTTTCCTGACCTGAAAAGTTTTGTTTCGGAAAGATTTAGATACCAAAACGAGACTTCCCATTACAACCATTGTAGAGAAAAATTCATATGAAAGTGGCTTTAATTACTTTGACGTTGGCCATGGATAAGAGCTTGTGAGAAGCTACATAGGCAACATCTGAGTCATTTAGTCTCTTTTCCACAAAATAGATTACCTCAGCAACACCAGACTGCAAGAAAGAAAAGCGAAATGAAACAAGTACATATGATTGTGATGATCTACTTTTATCGAATTGGTTAATCGGTCTAACTAGAGCATTCGGTTTTAAAATGACCGCTTAGCTGAAGACATTAACCATAAAAGATTACTAGAGTAGCTTATTAAGGATCCAAATTTGACAAATCAAGCCAATCGTATATAGAACAAACCTGTAAAATAATCTTGGCACATTCATTGCAAGGGAACATTGTCACATAAAGCTTCTGCAAGAGATTAGAGGAGGACAAAACAAACTCATATAACAGCAGAGTTCCTTAGCTTTTCTGTAGTAGATAGCATATTCAACTTATGGACTTTTGCGAAGAAACCACAGATAGCAAATTCTAACAGCCATATCCTAAAAAGTTTTAAACTTTTCGCTTAAGCAAGAAACTCCAAAGAAACAAACCTGGCCAGCTGCAGAAGCGTGGTTTGTGTTTAGTATGGCATTGACTTCAGCGTGACAAACATATCTACAAAATCAGAGTCATAAACATCAGAGCATAGCAGTGAGCCTAAACGGATGAGAACCGTAACATGTCACGGTATTAAAGATCCCCAAAGAAAGTGCGCACAATACTCATCAAAACAAGAAGTTAAAAGGTTCAGCCGTAGTTTGCATCACTAAGATTAGTACTTACGGATACTTGGTCTCTAATGGGTCCCCAGTTCTTGATTTCTGCAAAATCGGTGGGAGCAAATTAAGAGAAAATGATCGAAAATAAATGTAGGGGAGAAAGTTCCTTGCATTATCTCTAGAGATTCATTCCTTACTAGCAATGAGTTTTCGTAGACAACTTGTGTATATAATCTAGGATATCAGATGAACGTAATACCTTGGCCCAAGGAAGTTTGTCATCAGAGCAGCCTCTTGGAAAACCATTATAGCCAATCCCTAAATGAAAGATGAAATTTTTTGAGTCGTTGTTTATACTTGTACCAGTTAAGTGAGAGCTATTACAACCACACTTCATATTATTGTTCAAAAGAGATCAAAAGACAAGTGTGATCATATTATCTTACCCAGAATGACACCATTTTGGCTCACCAAACACGCACCAACCTGCACAACCACAACATTTGAGCAGCTTCCACGGAAGAACATAAAGATTAAAACTATATCATCAACAAAATTACCTGCCTGTTAGGATCCTTGGATCGTTCTGCAGAAAGGAAAGCAATCGCCATGAAATAATCATCCCATGATAAGTACCTTCACAACAATTCAAACCAAATTTCAACATTATAAATCAAAGCAGATTCTATTTTCTGAAAGTTTGAAAATTTAGCTATGTAACAACGAAATTCGATGGAATTATGACAAACCCATTTCGTTTCAAAGGACTGAAAGGATCTAGATCCTGGAATTTTCTGGGAATTGCGGTGATTTCGGTGCAAGTAAATCTTCGAGATTTGGGGTTTTTAGGGTTTGATGAGAAGAAGCGAAATGCTAGAGCTGAAATCAAAGCACCGAAAATTGCAGAAGTAGAGACGAGTGTAAGATCTCTAGAGTTCATTGGGAGCTTCAAATCAAAGCTTTATCCACAGAAATCGTTGCTCTTCTCTCTTCTTCACTAATAAATTGTAGCGGGAAACTATAGGAGAGTGAACATCCCCGCCATTCCGGTTTAGGTAGGTCTATCGTTCGGTTCGGTCCATATAATTGTTGGTTATGGTTCGGTTAATAACAATATTGGTTTACTGATTGTGCTTTCTCTTCTCAGCAGAAAATTTTGGCAATTGGAACTAACCAAATGTTACTATTAGATTTTAGTTAATTTTAAATTCTCAAATAAATCTCAAAGAAATTATGTGTTACTGACTTACTGGGATCATTATGTCTTTTTTTTTTTTGTTAAATCATCCATTCAGTTGTTTTTTTTTTGTTATTTATTTAATATTGTTTTTACTACTGTGAGCTAGTTGTAAATTTAGTTTTCTTTCTTTATAAATTTTTCTCTTGTTTGGCTATATGAATAATGTAGTACTGTAATGCGGATTAATGGATAGATTGAAGAAAAAAATAGAGGAAGAGGAAACGAATTAATTTGAAAATAACAGATAATTGGAATAGAGTCATATATTACACACATAAAAACTATGAAACATAAGAAACAATTAAAAATTATATATATTTGTTACCCAAAACAATATACTCCAGGAGTAGTAAAAAACATAGAAAGCATTACAATTTCTACCTTATTAAAAAGGAACGTTTTTGACGACCAGGCAATAGTAGATCAAAATTCAGATTAGTCTCTTGAACCTATGAAAATTTTGTTTTTGTCAGTTAAAGAGTCCATACTAGATTACTAGTTAATGACAATTGAGATTGCAGTTGAAAGACTACTCAGGCCCTAGTTTCCGAATTCTCAATCCTAAAATAAATCTTGCAACTACAAAATCACCTATTTATTTTGAATATAAACTGTTATATGAGAAGAAATTGATTAAATTCAAAAAAGAAGAAGAAATTGATTAAATAACCAAAATATTCGTACTAAGCAGTAAGCACATAGTAAGGGAGCTAGTAGTTAGCTTTTGGAATCCATTAAGCCACGTGCATCCCCAATTATTACACAACCCACATCCACATTTTCACATCCTTCTAAAAGAACGGATACGTTAACTCATATATATAAACAATCGCAAAGTTATTAGTTACAAAACCATATAAAATGAGATAGATGATGAAAAAGTGAAAAGGGTTTCTTTAAAAAGCCTCTCATGCTTCAATAACGTGATCCGTTATATCCCATCTTCTCTGTCTTTTCTTCAACGGAGATTTTCTCCACACCTCAACTATTTTTTTTTTCGATTTCTCTTTGTTTTACTAAACTATCCGATCCATTACTTTCACTTTACAAGTGCTCCTATGTTTTGAAATAAAAACTAAACAAAATTTTGGTCATTGGAACTCAGGTCGTAATTATAGTTTTTAACGTAAAAAAAAAACTAATGGTGTTTGCATTTACATGTTTATACTTATATTATTTCAACATAAACGCAGAAAAAAAAAAAAAAACCCCGATAATATAGCTTCAGGAAATCATTTGGATTGATGATATCGATATTGTTATAGTGTGACAATCATATTTAATTAATTTGTCTAATCTTAAACTAGTGGGCATGAAATTCATCAAAAACCCATTTTTAAAATTTTGGTTTTTGGTGACTATATATTTTGTTACTCAACAAAACTTTTTATAAAAAAAATATTATATATTTAACCTATTTTTAACTTTTGATTGTTGTACAATCACATCATTTCGTCTTATCATGGAACCACACTTGACAACAAATTCACATAATGGCGGTACGGTGGTCGTTAGTTAACTTATAGGAAATAAATATATAAAACCTAATTATCAAATAATACAAATATAAAGCCTTTTTCAAAAAAAAAAAAAAAAAAAAAAAACAAATTCGAATAAGGGGTTATAAGCGTAATTTCAAGTAGATAATATATATAGACACGAAGCTGCTTACATATAAAGTGATTGGTAATTGCCACCCCCACACTTATTGAGAAGTGCAGCCTTTTAGCCAAAAAAAACAAACAAGAAAACAAAAATGGCTGAACAACAAGATCATCACAAAGAGCTTCAGCTTTTACCTTCTCCACCGTCTACGGAATCTCCGGTAAGGAAACACCGACCAACAGTTATAACAACAGACCATCACCACCACAACCGTTCCTCTTCCATGATCCATCACGATCTTGACCTCAAACTCTCCATCAGCCTCAGCTCGATCTCAACCGCGGAGGACCTTCCAAGCGGTGGTGGAGGAGGTGTGGAGGCGCTGAAGTGGCAGGCGGCGGAGCAGATAAGGCTTGCGGCTATAGAGAAGGCTTACGCCGAGAGGGTTAGAGAGTTGACTCGCCGTGAGATGGAGATGGCTCAGTCTGAGTTTGCTCGTGCAAGGTAATCAAAGCTAGCTCGATCAAGTAATAATTCCGGTTTGGTTTGGTTCGATTCGGTTCGGTTTGGCTAACGGTTTTGGATTGTAACCAGGGTGATGTGGCAGAAGGCAAGGGAAGAAGTGGAGAGAGCTGAGAGGTTGAAGGAGAGATCAATGACGAAGATGGATACGGCATGCTTGGAGATCACTTGCCACTCTTGCAGGCAAAGGTTTAGGCCATAATTTAAGTATTTAATTGTTTCTCTTAATTATTGTTATTATATATGGAAATTTGAAGAAAAAGAGAATGTTGATTTAATTAGTTTGAGAAAATAATTTGAAAAAAAAAAACACAAGAAAGAATTCATTATTTTGTTTTAAATGGTATTTTGTAGTTAAATTTAGTTATGTTTTCATTTTCGAGTTTGGAGTTTGGTAATATTTAGTCCTTTCTTTTTTCCTTTCTTGAAATCGAAGGGAAACAATGATATGCTCAGATTAGAAATGATTTATGTTTCCAGCTACTTAACTTCCTCTTCTTTGCCAACCAAAAAAACAAAAAGAAACTTCATGAATACCATTTAATGAATTACTTGGGAATTATATATGGATAAAATTCAAATTAGTTACGGTGTCAACATTAGCTATGTGAATTCTGCAACATCAGCTAATCAGCTATTATATGGTAAACTATATGGATTATCAAAATCTAACAATGACATTCATTAACCAACAGAACAAAACCTAATTTCAGTGATCAGTTAGTTAAATGCTTGATATTAAAGTAACAAGAGATAGAGTGACATTCATAATAGAGGAACGTGGTAAATAGAAAAAGAATGGACGATTTGCATGATTTGAATATAATTGGCTGACCCATATATATATGGTTCATTTTATTTTTTGTAATATCATCTTTGAAAATGTTCGTTCAATGAAAATTGATGATTATTCTGAAAACAAATAATCAAACACATACGTAAAGATATATGCATGGAGATGATGGGTATAATTATTGCATTACCAATACCATGCTCATTTCATCCACTTTAATTTCTTAGGTCGCTTTAAAATATTAGATATATGTCTACTATTATTATGTGTTTGTGCATATACGCACATATTTAAGGAAACTCGATAAATGTATAAGTTTTTTTGATAAGAGATAAGATTAATTTTAATTATGTACTTCGTAGTAGAAAAATACATAAAATTATGTAGTAGACTATGACTGAAACGAATAATCAAGTACTAATTAAAAATAATATGTTCAAGTTTAGAATCCTAAAAAATGCCGAGTTTACGATCATACCCTAAAAATGTTAATCATCTCGGCTGATCTATTCGGTTGGTTGTCATATTCTATAGAAAATGATATGTAAACTATACTAAAGATTATGACAATATATAGAATATATATATATTTTTTTGAAAATATAGAAAATAATTAAAGCACATTGTTATCCATTTTGTCATTTCTATGACAATCTTTAGTATTTTGGAACTGAATATACGTTTTCAAACTGTTTAATTTTTTCGTTACTATTTTGTTGAAATTTTTTGTTTTTTTTTTCTATGTCAAATTTATTGTTTCGCAATATAATGTATAGCTTGACGGACCAAACTCTTATGGTAAGAGACATTACAATATAAAATAGATCTAGAAAACTATATCTAATGAATGCGTGAAATTGCTGCAAATAACATCTAATATATGAAGAGAATGAAACCCTAGAGAGCTTCCTTTTGCTCTTTGGATATATATAATAATATAAAGATATATTTTCTTATCAACATAAAGATCTTTTATATTCAATACATAAAAAATTTTAAATAACAAAATACCCTTTAATTTCTATTATTACCACACACAAACACAGGTCCATTCACATGCGTAAACACACATGTACATGTACTTGTAGCCTTGTAGGTATTTTTTTATAAAGAAATAGTATAGTAATCAAGATTCCAATTTGGGTACTGTCTAATGCCAAATATATAGTTATTGATATATATGTGTAGCACTTGGTACAGTACTTTTCTTAAATGTGTCTGATCATTGCAATCTCTTAGTGATTTATTTTTCACAGGGAGATTTTGTAAATTTCTTCAACAACTAAATGAATTTGGAGTGATAGTTCAACTAGTTAGAAAATGACTATTTCGGTTTTATCTGGTGCAGCTTCGAGCAGAAATAATATTGTTATCTTTAAGTAAATATTACGCATAAACTTAACCAAAACTCGTTGTTTTACAGATATTGCAAAGTTTGTGATATTTTAGAATTTTTAGATCTTATTACTAATATTAAAAAAAAAAAAGTAAAATATCATATTTTATAGGCATATAATTATTTTTTTATTTATTTTTGGCAATCATCAGACGGGAGAGGGTTGCTCTATGGGACAATTAATGTAAAATACTTGCAAACCTTTTATCAAAAAAATAAAATAATGTAAAATATGTGATTTCTAATGCTACCGAATGTATACATGTGTTAATCCTTGAGAATCAATGATCAAGTCAACAAAGAAATGGCTCAGAAATCATACTGACTATAATCACTATGCATGCTATTATGCAATTTATAAAAATAGTAACAAAATGGAGTGAAACAGGAGGGGCCATGGACTCATATTTTTTATGATAGGAACCTTTGATAATGAAAGATAGAAGCAAATGGATCAAAACAAAAAAGACCACAATCAATTTATGTGAAAAAAAGAGAGATGAATAATTGATGAGAGAATTGCAAGACAACAAGGGGTGGGAAGGAGTCGGAGTATCCACTTGTTTTCAACTTCTTCTTCTTAGACCTTTCTCTCTATACACAAACTCCAAAAAATTAGATTTACAAATCGTTTATCAAATTTAAATTCAAAAATATTGTTGCTTAGTGCTTACAAAATATCGCCTCTCTTCACTCATTACCCAAAACCACCCAATTCGGCTTCCTAAACTCTTGCTATGCTTCTACATAATTTAAACATATGCTGATTTATGATTCTGAATTGCTACCCTAATGACAGAAGAATATATATACTTTGATTAATTAACAGCTTAATAAATTTAAAACAAAAACTTGGCTGAACTTGATCGAATTCGTTTCCTCGGATCACCCCCACTGCATGCTCTCATTGTCCAACTTTTAACTAATTAAATTTCATATTATTGACTTAATTTATCTTTTTCATAAAAAACAATTACTTTTTCTTAAGAAGAAAAAATAATATATTAGATAACTAAAAGACATCTATATTCTTTGTTTAAAATCAACTAATTCAATGAACTACTTCTCCTTAAAGCCTTTTGAATACTCTTTTTGTAATTCCAGATGATTTCCTTGTAGTAGGTACGTAATATAATAATTACATGTACAACTTCTAATTTTAGTTAATTATTATAAACCAATCAAATGTATAGGGGTAAAATAATCAATTAATATAATTCAGCATATTGCAGAATGTATATATAGTTATATACAAAGATACATATATTTGATGTAGTACGCGTATGAATATTATGATTGTGGCTCTACGTACATACAAAAAAAGGGAAATGTATAATCACAATGTTGAATTCACCAGAAGGAAAGAGATGTGTCTGCGAAATTGGAAGATAATGGAAACTGATAAGATACATCAATACATAGCAATCTTGCCCATTGTGACACAACCTTAACATTTGTCTTTTCACATTTGTCTTTATACTCAAAATTTAATTTGTAGATGTACACACACATAGATACATACACATATATGTATCATAAGTGTATCTGTGCATAAATGTTGTATGCACACACATACATACTTACATGCATACATATGTGTATCATCAGTGCATATAGAATCAGTCATATTGGTATCAAAGAGAGCCATCATTTTCCAAATGTTGTTTTCCTTTGTTCAGCTTTTTCACAAATTTATATATTTTCTGAATCCCATGTGGGATGGATCTTTGCTTGTCCCCTCTAGTTAGATTTTTTCCCTTAAATTATATAATAAATCTCAATTCTAATTCTTTCTACAATATAAACTATTTAATAATAATTGTGTTGTCTCTTATAGTTTATATCCTTATGACAGAGATTTGTTTTAGTTTCGATGTCTATATATTTTGTGGTCCTTACACAAGTTAGCTCATTATTATTATGCATGTTTATCTCTTTCCCTTCCACCACCTAAAAAAATATAGTATATATTTTAATTTAGTAATTAGGTCTCTTAATCATGGATTTGAATCAATACCAATCCTGTAACCCGTACGTCGATATGAACCTACATGATCCATAATTTTTAAATAATGTTTTGGAAAATATTGGATCTTTGATGATAGATTAGCTATTCATATAAATGGAAGTATTAACAAGTTCTAATAATTGGGAGAAAATGAAACAAGAAGAAGAAGCCAAGTTTGGTTGGATTTAAAAGAGAAAGGGACAATGCCCTTAGAATGGAAGGGAATGAAAAGACAGTGTTAGGGGAAGGAAGAGGGGACAATGGATGATGGAAGTTACTCTCATCATGTGATCCATCACTACCTTATATCTAATTTTACATATATTTCATTTAATAGCCAAAAATATTTACCAATTTATATTTATTTTAGGATTCTCAAAACAATAATAATTTATAGGATGAAATAGTAAATGAAAGAGATAAATTAGAACTAAAGTTTATTTCCAAAATCAATATCCAGTCAAATTAAGCGACATAATTTCAAAATAATTAATTACAAAAAAATGAATGTTATATGGTAGATGAAATAGTGGTTGTTTATATAATAAGATAATCTTTTATTATGTAAAAGTGTAATTGATTTATTTTATTTTGAGATAAATATATATACATATATATGAGTGTATGTGTATTCATTTGTAATTTAATCTTTTATGTTTATGCTTTTAAAAACTGAAAACTAGTGTTATATGAGGTAACAAAATAAGGTAACAAAAACTATAGAGTATATAAACCATCTAAATAGTCTTGGAAACCATTTTGAGAGATACGTAATAGTTTTGTTCTAAAGACTAGAAAAACCATGATCGAGTTAATTACTACTCTCTGTTCCTAAAAGATTGATGTTATAGATTTGGTTATTTGTTCCACAAATATTGATTTTCTAGCATTTTCTTTTATTTTTATTGATTTATAATAAGTGAATTGTAAATTTCAAGATATAATGATTATAAATCATTAATTTTCTTAGACTACTATTGGTTGATAATTATTAAAAATATTTAAAATTAAAAACAATGTTAAAATGATTAAACAATGATTGAATTCTTAATATGTGTGAAAATTTTAAAACATCAAACAATTAGGAACATAGAGAGTAATAATTGTCATTTGTCAACGTTGGACATGCCCAGGGGCGGAGGGAGTGTAGACTCGTAGGGGTCAATTGACTCCGGTGAAATTTAAAAAAATAGTTGAATTTTTATATAAAATAAATTATTGACCCCAATCCAATAAAAATATTGACCCCTATAAAAAAAATTATATTACAAACCCAATAATTACACTGTACTTACAGATAATATTAAGCCTAATAAAATTTATTTTCAGTAAATATACTACAATTAAACCCATTAATATAAATAATATAATATTTTAATATTTATTTTGAGCTGATCTAAAAACGTTTTACCTTCTTCTTCTTTCTTCTTTGTGTTTTTAATCAATCTTCGATCGTGTGATGATGGAGACAAAAAAACATATTTCACATCTTTTAGTATATCGACTTATGAAGCTATCTTTTATGCATCTTTTAGAAAAAAATATATTTTGACCCCGATGAATAGATTTTCTGGCTCCGCCACTGGACATGCCCATATTCAAATGAATTTTTTTAATAAGAGTTTAACAAAAAAAAATTAATAAGAGGTTGAACACTCGGTTACCCAAAAAAAAAACAAGTCTCGGATCCATAAAATTACAAAGCAAACATTTCAATAGTTGCACGCAAAAAAAAATCTTATGGAAGTACAATTTCATTGATGTTCGTGTATAATTTTGAGACAATAATAGTATATTCAGAATTCAGTACTATACAGATGGCCCAAGTAGACAGAAATATATGTATTATATACCTATACTTATTGTGAATATTTTTCTCATTGACAAAAGAAAGAAAAAGTGAAAAAATTAGAAAAGAAAATCCCAAGTCAAGAGATTTTATTTTGTATATAAATGGGCCAAAAGTAAAAAAGAGAGAAAGTGAGAGTCTTACTTTTAAATGTCTGAGAAAGGCGAAAGAGTCTCACTCTTTGAACAACTCACCAATTACAAATTTGAAGGTTGACCAATTTATATAATTAATATGAGTGGTTGCTAGTTGCTATATATATGATAGATTTTGTTTTTATGAACGTGCTATGGAAAATAAAGCTTGATTCTGATCTTACATGTAATGTAAGTATGTAACGTTGAAAGTAACATAACTATTTATTTAAATTGTCATTTTGGATCTACTCTTCTTTATCAACTGCATTCAGTTTCTTCGTATAGAACCTATAGATTATGAGTATGTAGTTTCGATTAAAATTAGCTTTATGCAGTTTGTACTTTGTTCATTATAACTAAATTAATTTCAGTTTCCATATAGACCCAAATATTAGTAACTACTGATCAGGTATATGTTCTTTATTATTCTATTACACCATCATCGTCACTAGAAATTTCTAACATGCACATAAATGATAAAACACCATCTACTAAATTATTTCAGTTTTCGATAAAATCTCGATCGTTATTAGTTTTGTGTAACTCATCTTTAAAATATCAAAGAAATTCGTAGATG
Organism: Arabidopsis lyrata subsp. lyrata; assembly: GCF_000004255.2. Lineage (NCBI taxonomy): Eukaryota > Viridiplantae > Streptophyta > Magnoliopsida > Brassicales > Brassicaceae > Arabidopsis > Arabidopsis lyrata. Next base: position 13,883,268 of record NW_003302551.1, read on the forward strand.
AGAAATAAACCTAATTTTATTTTACAATATAGCGGATTTAAAGAAAAGAAAAATTCATAGTCTGAAAAAAAAAATCATGCTCCTGTCACTAAAAAGAAGTATTTTTAATTTTTTTATTCTCGTTTCAAATAAATTGTCGTTTTAAACTAAATTATAATTTTTAATTATTAGCACAGAAGTCATTTCATAGATATTGCTTGGAAATGATTTTGTACTAAAAATTATACAGTATATATTAAATAATTTTGGCGTGCGGGAATTTTTTTAAAAAGGACACTTAATCTAAAACAATGAGTGTTACTATAAATTTTAATTTTCAAATGTAATTAAACAAAAATATTTATTAGTTGACTAACCAGTGAATGAAGAGAGCATCAACGCATTAAGATATATGAATGGGACGCATTATTGATCACCAAAAAGGTGTTACATAGTCTTTTGAAAGTGTTAATTGCTAACTTTTTTTTTTGTCAAACAATTGCTAACTAAAATATCTATAATAAACTAATAAAATTTCGTCAATTATAATAGATCAATTAAAAGGCTACAAAAGGGGGAAAATGAAATCCACATCTTGCCATCATAACCTCATGCTTGAAAAAGAAATGAAAATATTTCTTTTTGTTTATTAAATTACAACTTTAATACTAATTTCTTTTCTGTTTATTAAAAGCATTTGTCACTTACAAAAAAAAATAAAAAATCTTTTGGAAAATATTCCTACTTCCAATGTCTGATTAGTGCTTCTGGATTTCCTTTTTGGATCATGTGAATCCTAAATAAGAAAATCCATATAATACCTAATTCAGTATATTTTCATACTTCAATTTATAAGAGTTCTCTATGTTTATAGCTTCTTTCTTTTTAGCCAATGTTATAAGAGATTTTTTTAAAAAAATTTTTGGATTTACTTGTTCTAAATCTGAAAAATGTTTACAAAACTAAACACTAACTTAAAAAAAAGGGTAATATTACTAACTAGCCAAATTTGACACATAAATTAAGAAACTAGCAGAGAGAGAAAATTCTGTTGGAAAACAGCATGGACCCACCTTGTCTGAAGAGGTGAAATAACAAAACCATCCTCCGTTTGTTTTGAGATCTACAGTAGGCGACATTGTCTCGTGATATTTTTCAAAATAGCACGTAAGATCTAAATTTCACATGTTATATTTAACTAAAATACATGCTATTTAAAAAAACGTAGTGAATTTTTAAGAAAAAATATTGTTACGTAGTGTTTTTTTTTTAAAAAACATTGTTACGGAAAAATTAAACTTGAATAGAATCTTTTTATAAAGAAATAACATGTGATCTTAATAAAAACCGTGAATTACTAGAAAATAAGAATCGTTTTTTAAAGAAATTACATGTGATCATAATAAAAAACGTGTATTACTACAAAATAACATGATAGCGAAATATATTAAACTGAATAGAGTGTTTTTTCAAAGAAATAATATGTGATCTTAATAAAAACCGTGAATTACTAGAAAATAAGAATCTTTTTTAAAAGAAAATCACATGTGATCATAATAAAAAACGTGTATTACTATAAAATAACATGATAGAGAAAGATATTAAACTGAATATAGTGTTTTTTCAAAAAATATCATGTGTTCTTTATAAATAACGTGTAATACCGGAAAATAATATGATAAAAAGAGATATATTATTCTATCACATGTAATTCGAGAAAAAAACATGTTATAAAGGGTATGTGTGTAATTACACGTGCTTTCCGACATCCAATAGACAAAGTACTGTAGCTCATGTCTATTTTCTTAATTCTTTTTGAATCCATGGCTATTTACTATAAATTCTGTAAAAAAAATGAACCAAACGCATATCAATCTGGATTTTACATTAACCCTATTTCATCGTATAAAAACTCAAAATGTGGACACTTTATCGATGAGTGACCTCGTGGACCCAGTGAGTGCTAAAAGAGCTTAGAATTCTGAGAATGAAATTCAATTACTCAATTCTCCATTCGCATTTCGCAATAACCAAACCGAGGCATTCACAACAGGTAAACCGAACCGGATTATTTATATATAGGAAACCAAACAACAACAGCAGTAGTAGAGTCTGAGGTAAACCAAAAAGCAGTTCAACAACTAAGAAACTCAAATTACCAAAACAAACTGGAAATTGCAAACTAAGTTTTTACCATATGCATACAATACCAAGAAAGGTTCTGATAATCACCGGTTTCATCTCTCAGTATTTAGTCCGGCCATCTCCTTCCGTTATGACATCGTTGAAAGTGCCACCACTCGGGATCATCGGCAACACATGTTCTTGGTGCGGACAAATAACATCCAACAAGTATGGTCCTGGTGTATCCAGCATTGTCTGAATAGCTTCTCGGAGATCTGCTTTCTTTGTCACCCTCGCCGCTGGAATCCCGCAAGCTGATGCAAACTGCAGCATGTTCGGGAATATCTCGTCCTCCTGTGCCGGGTCCCCGAGATATGTGTGAGCTCGGTTAGCTTTGTAGAACCGATCTTCCCATTGCATAACCATGCCAAGATGCTGGTTGTTTAATAAAAGTATCTTCACTGGAAGTTGCTCTACACGGATTGTGGCCAGCTCTTGCACATTCATTATGAAGCTTCCATCTCCGTCAATATCCACAACAATCGCATCAGGGTTGGCGACGGACGCTCCAATCGCAGCAGGAAGTCCAAAACCCATAGCTCCAAGGCCTCCTGATGATAGCCACTGCCTTGGTTTCTTGTACTTGTAAAACTGCGCCGCCCACATTTGATGTTGCCCGACACCGGTGCTTATAATGGCTTTTCCATCAGTCAACTCATCAAGGAGCTGAATCGCATACTGTGGAGGAATTGCTTCCCCAAACGTCTTGAAGCTCAACGGAAACTTTTGCTTCTGTACGTTCAACTCATTCCTCCAAACTCCAAAATCAAGCTTAAGCTCCTCTGCTCGGTTCTCAAGAACCTTGTTCATCCCTTGCAAAGCCAGCTTAACATCTCCACACACAGACACATGAGGAGTCTTATTCTTCCCAATCTCAGCCGAGTCAATATCAATATGAACAATCTTGGCCCTACTAGCAAAAGCCTCAAGCTTACCCGTAACACGATCATCAAACCTCACCCCAAACGCCAACAACAAATCACTATGCTCCACAGCGTAATTCGCATACACCGTCCCATGCATTCCAAGCATATGCAACGACAACTCATCATCACAAGGATAAGAACCCAGCCCCATCAACGTACTCGCAACAGGAATCCCCGTAAGTTCAACAAACCTACCCAATTCGTCGCTGGAATTCAAACAACCACCACCAACATACAACACAGGCTTCTTAGACTCCGAAATCAACCTAACAATCTGCTCCAAATGAGAATCTTCCGGAGGTTTAGGCATCCTAGACATATAACCAGGTAATCTCATAGCCTGTTCCCAATTAGGAATCGCAAGCTGTTGTTGAATATCTTTAGGAACATCAACCAAAACAGGTCCAGGTCTACCAGAAGTAGCTAAAAAGAAAGCTTCCTCAATAATCCTAGGAATATCTTCAACATCCATCACAAGATAGTTATGCTTCGTAATCGAACGCGTAACCTCAACAATCGGAGTTTCTTGAAACGCATCAGTACCAATCATCCTACGAGGGACTTGACCTGTGATTGCTACAAGAGGAACACTATCTAACAAGGCATCGGCTAATCCGCTAACGAGATTTGTAGCTCCGGGACCTGAAGTGGCTATACAGATACCTGGTTTACCTGAGGATCGAGCGTATCCTTCGGCGGCGAAAACACCTCCTTGTTCGTGACGAGGAAGGACGTTACGGATTGAGGAGGAGCGAGTTAGGGCTTGGTGAATCTCCATTGATGCACCTCCAGGGTAAGCGAAGACGGTTTCTACGCCTTGACGTTCTAAAGCTTCGACGAGGATATCAGCGCCTTTGCGTGGTTGATCTGGAGCAAATCGGGAGATGAATTTTTCGGTTTTGGTAGGTTTTGTTGGAGAGGGAGTGGTTGTGACATTGTTGGTTGTGTTGAGAACGGCGTAGATGGAGAGAGAGCTGGATTTGATACCGCGGCGGCGGGAGGAAGAGGAGGAGGATGATTTGTTGGGGTTTAGGGAGAATGGGAGGGAGAATCTGGAGATTGGTAATGGAGATTTGGAGGAGGAAGGTTTGGTGGAGAAGGAGATCGAAGAAGATGTTGCCGCCGCCATGGTTGATGTTTCAGGAGAAGAGAAGCGAAAGAGAGAGAGAGAGAGAAGAGAGACTTCGTGTGAACCTGAATCGTTTAAAAAATGAGACTCGAAGTTAAGGGTTTTGTGTTGTAATTACGAAAATGCCCTTTGGTTTTGATATTAAAAGAGCCATCAATATGTATGACAAAAAAAAAAAAAAAAAGAGCCATCCATATGCTAAAACCTAAATGTAGAATTTGTGGCTGACAAATATATCAAATTTATCTTTTTTTTTTTTTTTGGTTAAGAGAATGAATGGATACATACAAGTGGATATCTTGATTGTGAGTTCTGAACATAAGCTGCAAGTTTTTAGCAAAAAAAAACATAAGATGCAAGTTGGTTTGAAGAATTGGGGTAGAAACATAGTTATGATGATTTGAGTTTTCCATTTGAGATTTTAGATTTTAAGGGTGCTTCTTGATAAACAATATAATTTGTATACATTAAAAAAAAATGATGAAAATATATAGAGTCTATAAGGAATAAGAGAGTAAAATATATAGGCGAAAAACGAATAAAGAACAGAGAATTTGGCTACAAAAACATAGCAAAGCAAAGGAGCTTCCCCAAAGACTGATATAATGTCGAGTTCTTCTTCTCCTACTCCTCGGCGCATTACCTGTAGGGCGATTCAGAGTTCAGAAACTTTCACAAATGAGTGTTTATCTCAGGATTTCTTGCATGAAACCACCCAAAATGTTTTGCCCAAATATGACTAAGCAAGAGGAATCAGAGACTCCATGATACCACAGAGAATAAGATCCAGAGAAAAGGATTCAGAACAAACAAAACTCATGGGACAATCAGATAGCAGAAACAATGGAAACAGAGCAAAGCACTAAACTATTGAGGCAATCAGAATAAGCCAAAAACTAGCTGAAATTCATCCTAAATCTATAACATCAACTTCTATCCACCAATATGATTACAAATCCTTGAGCAATGAAACAAGAATGTGGTCTAGTCAATGATCTCTTCAAAGCAATTACCTCGTAAAGAAAGTACACTAAGCAGAACCAACGATGATGTTGTTGATTGGGATGAATACGAGCTTCACAAAGAAGCCAACAAATCCCATCACCACAAATCCAATCGCCGTACGCACAGCAACTTTGGTGAATTCTGAGAACCAATCAAAATCACAACAATTTCAGAAATCCAAATCTCCGGATCCAAAATTAACATCAAAATCAGAACTGAGAAATTTTGAAATTGGCGTACCTTTGCGATCGGGTTTGTGACAGCGCTGTACGAGACGAACACTGCTCTTAGCGAAATCTCTGAGAGGATCGATTGCGGAATCAATGGCTTCCATGACTTCTTAGATCGGAATTGGTATTTGAAATTAGGGTTTCAGGAGCTTCGTCGTTTAAGATGGAAAATTGGGTCTCTTTTATTTGACATTTTAGTTTTTATACTTTTGTTCCGTTGACTTCCCCTCAGCCATAATTCTCCAATGCAGATTGATTCGGTCTGAACACAAAGGTCCGGTTTGGTTTCGTATTGGTCTTTGTATATGTCTTATTAGTACCGATTATTTTTCATCTAAAACATCGTTCCCTTATTACCAATATAAATTTTTCTAAAACATCTTTAAGAGATTATAAGAAAACGTTATATAATTTAATGATGTTGATGCTATGTAATTTTAGAAAATAAACCCTAAAAAACAAATGTCTCACTCATCAAAGTAAAACTCTTGAAAACTGCAACAACTCTAAAATTTGAGAACGAAGACAAGAGTCCTTGTTACTACATTAACATCAGTCTCTTTTTTATACATTTTCAGCCAAGATTCCGAATTATGATAGAATCTTGGGATTCTAACACTTTTTCTTTTTTTTTCAAAAGAGGTTTACAAATCTCAACAATTTTCTTGTGAGGATTTTCTAGTGAAACACATGTTTTGATCTGTCTTCATGTTACGGCGTCTATAGCCGTCGGTTATCACGAGGTAACTACAACATATGAACATGAAATATACGTAAAGTAGATTGTTTTTCTGGTTTCCCTTTTTTACCATAACAATAAATAATTACTATCCTACCTAAAATTTTCTTATGTCGAATAATGGATCTAATGCGGTGAAGTTTCACATGTTGACAAAAATTGATTATGGAGTAAATGAAAGAAAAACTTATTAATCTATATTTTTGGCATTATCTACTATAATATGAGATTTCAAACCATTCAAAATATTATCCTGAAAACGATTTTCATTTATACGTGATTATATAGTTAATGAAAGTGGAAATACATAACTTAGACACGTAAATGTCGTATTGACATGTTGTGAAATGAGCTGTCACCTTGGTGGCAACTTTTTGGCATTCTCTATCTCTTTCCACATTTACCACAATGGATCCAACTATAAAAGCTTAGAGAGTTGGCTGCACGTTTTTGCTAAACTTGATTAATGAGTCAATCCAATCAATAGCCAATTAGACACCATCCTTTTCGACAAACCTCTACTTCTAATCATCTAAACTTAAAGAATGTTTTATCATTTTATCACTAACCACAAAGCGACAAGACTTGTTACTTAACTGAAATTGACAGTGAAATAAGATTAAATAATATCGGCCATAATGTCGGGAGTAAGACCGGTAGTGGTATGGTCAGGTAAAGTACAAGTATATAACACTTGTCCAGATAACGGCTTTCACACTATAAGTCATTTTTTCCCTGAGACTACTGCAAGAAACAAACACGGAATTCTCGTGATAAACGGATTAGAACGAAGGAAAAAGAAAATGCACTAACTAATTTTTATACTGAAAAAAAAAAATATGGCAGTGTGGATGAAATGAAATAGGATAGTACTAGTATTAATTTGATTAGTGAAAACAGTTTAAATAGGAGTAAGCATCTTTTCCAATATATAAGATGTTTTAAACTTTTTTTATTATAATTTATTGGATTTTTTTAGTATCTATGCATAAATTATATTAATTTAATAGTTTATGACAATTTAAATTGTGCAATATTTTTTTTCTATTGATTAAAATTTTATAACAGAAAAAGCATATAATTTTAGCCAAAAAATCTAATAAAATAGGACAGAGGGAATAATAACTAGGAATTCAAAAACATTATCAATGATTAGCAGAATAAAATTTTAGAACATTAAAACCTAATGATTTATTCAAAATTTTTTTACTTTTTAGAGTTTACTTTGTATGGAAAACTTTATAGGCTAACAAACCAAAGGATTGAAATCGTGAAAATAGTAAGCTTTTTGAGATGCAATGCTTGATGCGTATTTAACGAGTTGGAAACAGCTTTCACCACACTAAAAAACAAACAGCTCAAAATTTAGATGGATTAAACTCAAAACATTTTTAATTAATTGAATTTTAGGATGATGCAGTGAATATAGACTATTTGGTGAAAAAAAAGCAACGTAACGTACGTGGCTGCTCTAAGCCTATATAACATAGCCCAAGAGAGTCGTGTTCTAATGTGATTAATTAAAGTGAGAAGGAAGCAAAGAGAGATAGAGAGAGATCAAGATGAGAGGATATGATGAGAAGATTCTACTGATGGTTCTGGTGGTTGTAGCGGTTATAGCCGCGGCTCGAGGTCAAGAGACTACTGGATTCGTGACATGGGCCAACAATTACTACCAGACATGGGGAAATCAAGCTTTGGTTATTAATAAAACCTCTGAGCTCCAGCTCACACTCGATAATAACTCTGGTTTCTAACTCTCTCTCTCTCTTTCCTCTTTCCTCTGTCTATATGTGTTTGTGTCTAGTCGCTGATTGTGATTGGTCCATGTTCCTTACAGGGTCAGGGTTTGAATCCCAATTGATTTACGGATCAGGATACTTCAACGTAAGAATCAAGGCACCTCAAACTACGTCTACGGGAGTCATTACTTCTTTCTACGTACGAAAATGACATTAAACTTATGTTTGTTTGAAATAAAGATGATGAGATTAGGTACCTGAATAGCTTCTTGAAATATGTTTTTCTGCTATATGACAGTTAATCTCCCGTTCAAGCCGCCATGATGAGCTCTGTTTCCAGATTTTGGGAAGGAATGGGCCACCATACTTGCTGAATACGAATATGTATCTGTACGGTGAAGGAGGCAAAGATCAGAGGTTTCGTCTCTGGTTTGATCCAACCAAAGATTACCATTCCTACAGTTTTCTTTGGAACCCAAATCAACTTGTGTGAGTATCATCATATAACACTTTAATCAGATCATCCATTGATTAACATCAGTAACAAAAGAAAAGGTATTTCCACATTGTCAGGTTTTATGTCGACGATACACCGATCAGGGTTTACAGGAAGAATCCAGATGTTTACTACCCATCAGTGCAGACAATGTTCCTAATGGGAAGTGTGCAAAACAGATCGATAATTAACCCGAAGCAGATGCCTTACATTGCTAAGTTCCAGGCATCAAAGATTGAAGGGTGTCAAACTGAGTTCATGGGAATTGATAAATGCACTGATCCTAAATTCTGGTGGAATCGCAAACAGCTAAGCTCTAAAGAGAAGGAACTGTATATAAACGCAAAGAAGATGTACCTGGATTATGACTATTGTTCGGACAGACAGCGGTATCCAAAGGTTCCTCAAGAATGCGGAAGTTACAGTTAGAGAAAGATCAATACCTGTCACAGGGTTAAGCCTTACAAAGCAAAAATATTGATAAAAATAACTTCCGCTACTGTAAGATGCTTTGTAATAAGATTTTTCTATCAAATACTAATCATCAACTAAAATAACAACAATATTGTCATCCCTGCTAGCTACATTGCTATGTCACGAGTTCATATACAGATACACTACACAAAACCAAGTTGGTTCAGACTAGGTTAGCTTGAGGTTTCCAAGCACTGAAACCTCTGAAAAGAACCTTACAAGTTACAAGACTGCATTTTCTCAGATATGTTCATCCTAAGAAGTGAAAGAGGAGGATTAAAATACGAGAAAAAATCGAAAAAGAAGCATACAACTAGAAACTGCACATTAGATTATATAGTTAGGCAAAGTCACAGCAATGATGGTTTGCTGCAATAGCATATAAGTTAACAGAGAGAAATAAGAGTTTTTTTTACTCTTTTTAAGCCTTTTAAATTGAATTCAGGCATAATCTATTAGACACATCCAAAATTCAAGGCAAAGTCGACTAATATCTGCTGTCTTCAAGCATCATCTGGAATACTCTTGAGTTTAACTGCAAAAATGATACAAAAACATTGAAAGGTAAGTTTTTAATGAGTCATAGTTCATTGATCCATTCAGATTCAGCAGAAGAGCAAGAGAAAAGGTGTTTGATATAGGAATGTTTGCAGATTGCGAAATGAAAGTGGCTATGAAACCATTGTTCAAATCTTGGACTAAAGATTGCAAATGGTGACATGAATCTTGGACTAAAGATTGCAAATGGTGACATGATTATATCCCAATCAAATCAGACTTAGATTGTTCATCATTCCAAATCCTAAAACCCTAGATGGTCATGTAATCAATCAATGTATCTACATTGCACATAAAATGAAACTTACCCTTGGCCGTCGAGACCGGTGCTTCCACCACTGCCGTAAGAGACATCATCTCCAGTCCCCGGCGAAGTCTGCCAAACACTCTGCCACGCCTGAGACGGAGGCTGCACATAAACACCACTCGGATCCATAGCTGGTCTCCCAATCATCATCCCTCCAGGACCAGCTGGTTGTCCCATCGGCGGATAATAGTAAGGCACGCCGCTAGCGGTGGGAGCCACCACCATCCCACCGCCGAGCACAGCGGCCTCATCCTTAATCTCATCTCTAGGAACAATATCAACAAGGAAATCGAAGATATCAGTCCTAGTAATAGCAGCAGCGATATCGTTTTTCTGAAGCGTACGGCGTTTATTCTCCTCAGCGTGAAGCCAAGATCTGATCGTGAGCTCGAGAATGAAAAGCTCACAAGCTTTGGCGAAGAGAATCGGTGCTTCGGCGGAGATCATACGAACATCTTCATCGGCTTTCATGATCTTCTTGATCCGAGCTAGTGGAAGCTGATGGTTTTTGAAATCGTTAACTTGTTCGATCTCTTGGCGTTGGTAGGTCCAGAATAGTTGGAGCTGTTGTTGTTGTTGTTGGAGAAGGTGGTGGTAAGAAGCTCCTCCTCCGGCGGCGGAGATGGTGGTTCCAGGTGGAGGAGGAGGGATTCCGGCGGCGGAGGGAGGTGGTTGCTGGTTGTTGTTGGTGTCCATTGGTCGGTTTTGGATCAAAAGGGTTGTGACAAGTTTTTGCCAAAGGGATTGGGGTACAAGTGGATAAGGTGGACAGCGATGTAGCTGATTTTCCCTTAATTTTCTCATGTCTCAAAATTAATTATTAAATAAAATGCACGTTGCTATCTCTTTTATTACTATGTGAATTGTTTAAGTGTAAAAAAATAAACTATTTCCAAAAGCTAAACCATAATATTCTATAGCAGATGGATCAAAGAGTTAGCTTTTGTTTTTTTAACACATACCAAAGTTCAATCGGTCTAGAGTTTTTTTCATTCGCATTTGAAATGAACCAAAAGAAAACAAACTCATTTCTTGGATTGGTTTACTAGGAGATACACCTCACCAAACGAGTCGTCTGTCAGGAAAATGTTGCATCAAGAGTGAAGAGAGCTCTTTGTTTCCGACTTTGTCTTTGCCATTGAATATCGTCTTCAAGTTATCATCGCATCGTATCCGCCATTTACTACACTTCGTAATCTACAAACAAAACAAGTGAGGTCTAAACAACTCATAATCTCTAAACATGAAAATGGCAATCCATGACCATGAAACAGAGAAGCAAGCACATGGTTCAAAGCCACCTAAAGACACTCTATATGCAATCAGAAAAGACCAATTCCACAAACAAAACCAAAACATTCAAGCGAGTAGACAACATTTCCATCTTAGAATTAGATACTTAGCCCAATTCATTGTTTCATCCCTATAATAATGACCAACACACACAACAATCAAATTACTACCATTCTACAGTCTCTATAGAATCCAATCCCAAAGCGCATAAACATGTAAAGAGGATCTTAAGGAAAGTAAAAAGCAAACCCAGGGAAACTCGAGCAGAGTAACACCCTCATCTAAGAGGTCGTGATCTTTGGTATACTCTAGCAATTTTCTCAAGGCGGCGACAAAAGAGATTTCGCTTCTCCCGACGAATCTAGCCAGCGGCTCTGAGACTTCCACAATGTCATTGAACCCCCATTTTTCTATAGTACCTCCACCGGTAGCCTTCACCTTCGCCGACATATTCCTGACGTTAGGAAAATGTCGCAACAAGAGCTCCGTCATCTCTCTGACTCCGACGACTTTTTCTTTGCCATCGAATATCGTCTTCAAGTTATCATCGCACAGTATCTCCTCTATATTCTCCGGATTCTACAAATTAAAGACCTAGAAATCAGATACATTGCTCCAACACAAGAATCAGATCAAAAGCTAACCAATAGACCTAGAAATCACCAAAAACAGTAGAACAAAAGAAAAATCGAGATGAGTTTAGAAATCCCTAACCCAGAGATCGTGATCATCGGTATACTGCTCCACTTTCTCCATGGCGGTGGAAAAAGAGATTTCGCTTTGGCCGACGAATCTAGCCAGCGACTCTGAGACTGGAAAAATCTTATGTATTTCTCCTCTTGGATCAAAGCCGGCGCCGGTAGCCGTCGCATTTGTTACCGCCTTCGCCATCAGTGTCCTGCATCCTCCGAGAATTTTAGAAATTGGCGACATTGTTTCTTCTTCACTCCACTGCCACTAGAATAAACAAATGAACTAAAGAAATTGACGCCTAACTCATATTGGGCCTTGTAATTTTTATAATGGGCCTAATTGGGCTTTAGTTAAAAATTGGGACTAACAATGAATTTTGTGTATTTCTTTGTTCCTCAATTCCAGTTTCCAAACATTAAAATCACACATTTTCATATCAAAACAGAGGAATAAGAATGCAAACAAGATTTTTAATCATTTTTTCCATCGGTCACAGGTTGCGTGGCCGTGTAGTGAGCGAAGATCGCATATCGACAATGGCAGATTTATCGGCACCAAGCTTCATTGCCTCTTTACTAGCTCTAATGAACCGAGACGTAGCTCCTTTGACATATTCATGAGCTTGTTTCACAGTCATCTTCTTCCCAACTTCGTCCGGGAAGCTACTGAGGAAGTGATCACCATTGAGAACCGCTGCAAGCTGAACTACTTCACCCTGAAACTCAGAAAGAGCTGCGTCCTCTTTAGGCTCAGTGGCTCTCATGGGTGCAACTTCAGGTAGAGTCATGGGACAATCGGTTCGAGGAGTGGTTAAGTGAGAAACAACGTCTTCGAAAGTAGCAGCCCAAGCATCTCTATGTGTTAAGAAATTGGAAGAGAGATTGAATAGTTTCTTGATGGTTGCTGGTATTGATGAATGTTCGTACTCTGAGCTCTCTGTTGGTCCTTTTGCTTCACTCACCACTTCACTCAAAACACATAATAAAATAAGATGTCATTAAACTATATAACAAAGATAAATTAATCAAATGGGGTCAGAGGATGGTTGAAAAACAAGAGTCACTCGACGACGCCGACAAATTATAATATACATCTTTCAATGGATTGATGGAATATGGATTAGATTCAATTATTTTATCCACCATAATTAATGGATACAATCTTATAGTTGTCAAATCCCATCCATGTGATTTAGTTTTTGCAGCCTTAAATTTTGGTAACAAATGTCAAAACTCTGTCGGAAATAGTAGTAGAAAGTGGAAACACATGAAATACAAACGACTTTCTTTTTTTGGTCAGAGATATGAACAGTATGTTGAAATAGGCATAAAATACTACATATAAGTTATAAAATTTTCTTTTTTTTGGCAACAGTTTCAAAAATGTTATAAGTCAATAAATCAAGTTCAAAACCGGAGTTTTTTTTTTGTTAAAAAGCTTGAGAAAAAAATTTCTACTAAAAAGCAATGCACGGTAAGAACAAATTTGTAAGATTATCATAGAGAAAACATTAATCCAAGGAGAACTAACCGGTTCCTTTTTTAATCCAAGGAGAAACCATAATGGTAGGAACCCGAACACCTAACCGGTCGAATTTAAAGAAACCAGGAGCCGGTCCAGTATTTCCATCCGGATTTGGTATACCGACATAAGGAGTCTTGACATGATCATAGAACCCACCATGTTCATCATAAGTTATGACTAGGAGCGTCTCGTTCCACTGTGGACTCGCCCTAAGTGCCTCGTACACTTCTTTAACCAGCTTTTGACCGTTAGCCACGTCATGCGAAGGGTGATCATCGTTGGCCGGTAAGCCCTTGAGGTCGAAATACCTCGGTTCGATGACGGTTAAGCTCGGTAACTTTCCTTTTGCTGCGTCTTTCTTGAATTTTAGATCGTATTGATGCAAATTGAAAATGTATTTTAGCTGTCGGAGATTACGGTAGAATAATGTGGTCGGAATATTCTGAAAGTATATTCCGAAGTCAATGTCGTTGCTGTGGAGCGAATCGAAGATAGTTTTCTGTGGATACCTGAAATCAAATGATGATACATATATAATTCGTTCTATGCAAATTACGTGTACTTTTTAATATTTTTATTACTCTATATAATCATTATTTTGTAGTTGTAAATTTGTAAAGATGACTAAGCAAAAATTAACTAATATTTTAATTATAGACCAAAACACTAGTGTTTGAATTCTTATTAATATGAGCAAAAAATTAAAAGAGAAACCCATACTACTAATTTAAAAAATAGACCAGTTACTATTAAATGCTTTACAATATTATATAAGGAAAAAAAACATAGGTTATTAATGTAATTTAAGGGATTTGTTTTTTCAAATTTCTCAAAATTGGGAAAACTATTATTGCTATTTCAGTTACTCAATATCTGCTATGGAAATAATATAAAAATTCAATCAAATGTGAAATTTGAACTAACAAGGACTAATTGAAAAGAAAATAAAAAGAAAGAAGTTGATGATGTACCCTTGAGCGAGTTGTTTCTTGACATGGCTTGTTGAACCATGTGAAGTAGCCGAATAAACAAATAACCGGTTCGGTTGAGTCGGACCAGGAATCGAAGAAAACCACCGGTCGAACACAGCGAATTCTTTGACCAGCTCAGCATAAACCGGAATAGCTTCAGGCCTAAAGCCTTTCATTACAGTCTCCGACAAATTTCCCGGCATGGAAAGCGCTTGCTCAACAAAACCCATCATCGACGGGATCTGACCCGACCCGGACCCGAATACTTGTTGCTCAACAGCTTCAAACGAATGACCCGGATCCGGATCCACAAACTCAGCATCACTAGTGAAACATATGGTTTGTGTAGAATTCGGAACCGGGTTACATTCTTGACCCGTTACACCGTTTATTGTCGGGTTTACTGAGTTCTTCATCCATCCTAAGAGATGATCGAAAGATCGATTCTCCAATACTAAAACGACGACGGTTTTGATTGGTGATTGCCATTGATGGGATCCTTGAGCTACATGGGTTTGTGTGAGTAGACAAAAGAGTATGAGAAAGTGTGAGAAAGATAAATAAAATCTTGAAGCTGATGATGGTTTCATGAACGGGTTCTTGAGAAAAATCAGGTTTAAGGTTTTGGTGTAGGATTTGTTCTATGGTTTTGTTTTGCATTAGATTGGTTTCTTTCTTGAAAGAAGAACATAAAGGCAATGAAGAGATAATTGTCTCTTTGTAACCAGAAAACAAAAAGAGAAAAGTGAAAAAAAAAAAAAAAATTATAAAGATTTTGGGTAAATGTGAAGTGTACAGAGCAAGAACAAAAAGCTATGGTGTCTATTTACTGCTTTATTTGTTTCCACTACTACTGCTTTGATTTAGGTGGGCTCGATATGTAAAAGAAGATTCTGTTCTCACTGAGAAAAAGTAACTAAAAACGCAGAGATTTACTCGGTCAATGAAATTCCGAAATTTGGGCTGATCTGTAGCTAAATTTTAAAACTTGGAAATATATATGCACGTGAAGTCGTGAAGAGTTGGTCTTGAGAAAACCACGTAGATGACCACAGGGTTGATGTTGTTTTCTTGTAGATGTTAGTGTTACAAGTGGATTCCTAGAGTTCTAAATAGTTTACTAGTTGTAAGAGATCTTGACAAATGTATATCATAACTTTAAAAACAAAAATTGGATCCACAATCTATAAAAATGTTTAGAACTTTATATCTGATTTTTTCATAAGGAGTATTGTATAAATTCTCTGTACCAAGAGTATTGAAAAAGAGTATTAATATACTTTAAATATGTTTTACCAAAAAAAAATCATCATCATGGTAGTTACTTTTGTCTAATGTGCCCACTTATCTTCCATTAGGAAAAAATAATTGGAATTTGGGAGTTAAAGGAAGAACCAATGCTTAGTGCTTTTTCATTCTCCAAACAAAATGTTTAGTATTTTTAGTTTTTCTCCCTCAAGTTTAGTGCTTTTAATTTACCATATATTTTGTAAATTAAATAATTACGTAAAAACGAAATCAACAAAAGTTATACGTGAGATGTGACATTAGAAGATTTTGAGGAACAATTTTATTTCTTCGCTCTTAATCATGATCTTATTACAAAAAAAAAGGAAAAATGATATCAAGAAAAAGAGTGAAGCCAAAAAAAAAAAAAAAGATAAAAACAAGGGACTGGAAAGAATCGCCCACCACAAGTTCACCACTGAGCTCGTGAGTAAGTGAACTGATAACCTCATGCAACCAACTAGATTTGGTCGTGTGAAAGTGTGAACACATTCATAGTATATAATGGTCAATTGAACATAAGCTTTTTAAGTTTGCCTTCTAACCCATTCTAAAAATATATTTAATCTCTCTCACCCATAGTACTGAATTACAAAGGTTTTGAATTGAAGGTACATTATAATTTTTTTGCTAAATATATGATTTGCATTTTGATCAGCGTTCACATCTTCGGAGCTAAACTTTTTTTAAACAAAAAGAACATAGTGAATTGTGTGTGTATCACACCTATACTCGTGATAATTTTTATAAAAATAATTTCATTCGTATGTTAATTAATATAAGTGACATGTTTACTTAAGTCTATATCAAAATTATAGAACAAATGTCGAGAAACAAAAGAAGAGAAGAAGCCATGAAGCTAACTAGTACAGTAGCAAACAGACGACACCGTATCGACATTGGGCCAGAGATAAAACTGAACTGGATCTTAAATCAGCCCAATTTCTATTATACCAGCAAGTCGTTAACTGTAAGTTTGTAACATTAGTCACGGACTCACGTGTCACGTCCTTCGAAAACAACGTATCCGCACGTGACATCGCCACCGGCCGTTTCTTTTTCTCACACCGCACGAGGAAGTTTCGGTTTATTCAAAATCACAAAACCAAACAAAAAAAAAAAAAAAAAACTCTCAAACCATTTTCTCTCTAACTTCTCTGTCATTTCTCTGTCTAGTGGCAAAGTATGGCGGATTGGGGACCTGTTGTGGTCGCTGTGATCTTGTTCGTGCTTTTGACTCCGGGACTTCTCTTTCAGATTCCGGCGAGAGGTCGTGTTGTTGAATTTGGTAATATGCAGACTAGTGGAGCGTCGATTCTCGTCCACACCATCATTTTCTTCGGTCTTATCACCATCTTCACCATCGCCATTCGTCTCCATATCTATACCGGTTAATTGTACCGTACCGGATTCGTAACTTCCCCCGATTTTCTAGTTTATGGTTTGGTTTGGATTTTCTTTCTTCTATTTGTCTTGTCAAAACGTTGTGGAATATGTGAATCTGAATATGCATTAAGTTAATTTCAAAATCTGCTTTGTTTGATTCTCGGTTTGGCTTCCGGTTTAATCTGGTTATAGCGTTGATTATGAATGTGATGGTAGGCACTAGGCAGTTAGGCGCCGTTCCTTGTCAAATGACACTAACGTGCATTGCATGAGGTTGTTTAGAATTCGGTTTTAGCCTTAGTTTGGTTTATTGGTATTCGAATTCAAATTGGAATTGAGTACTAACATGTTCTGTTACTCATTTCTGCATCTCGAGTTCTTATGGATTTGGTTACGAAATGTTCAATTTCGTTTGGTCTGGTTCGGTTCGTTGTGAAACGAATGTCGAGATTCTTTTGATTGGCCTTTGATTTTGCTTGACTGTTAAATTAGCGTTCTTATCTTTCATTAATTATCGCATTTAGTAAAATATGTTGACCAAGAATACAATTTAAGGTAACAAACATTTGAACGAGACACAAAACTTGCTAACCTTCTTCTGTCAGCGTTCAAACTTCAAAGGGTATGTACGAAAAATGGGCTTTTAAAATTACGTTCTTAATGGGCCAATATGTGATCCACCTGGAAGAAGTGAGTCTAACACTCTGTCTCATAACGACCCGACCCGACCCGACGCGGTTGCATCTTAGATTCGCATGTGATGTGATTGAACGTTGAAAGTAAACAGAAGTAGACCTGTAAAGATGTTTCACTGCGTACGTACGATGTAACTTGCAAGTGAGTCAGTCCGTGTCCCGTTATGTGAATGACTAAAGAGCGTCGACACCACGCGACGCGAACACACAAAAACATGTCACCCTAAAAACTGTTTTGAAAAAAAAGCTGTTTTGGTTAGCTCATTGTAAATTGCAGTGTATGGCATAAACAATGTTTCTACAAATTCCAAGAACGTAAGAATCAAGACAATAAACTGACTATTTCAAGAAAATAAATTTATGCCACACTACAATTAATTTACTTCAGTAAAGTTTTTTTTTTGTTTTTTTTTTTACACCACTTAAGACCATGCACATAAGTGATTTATATTGGGTATCAGTAGCCCAAAACTTATTTTTTTAATAGATCAAACCATATATTTGGGGCTGATCCGTATCAGTCCACTGATACCTTTGATACTCGTATCGGGTGACGTGGCAGCACACAGTTGGTTCAGTGAAAGCAGAGAAAAAAAAAAAAAAATTCTTCGATCCCATCTCTCCTCCTCCTCCGCCGATTCTTCTTCGATCCCATCGCTCCTCCGCCAATTCTTCTTCTTCTCCACCGCGAGCTTGAACTGGAAGACAAGCAAGTCCCCGGTCTCAGCTCGATTTTGTGACCGCTGCGAAGATCTTGTTCACTGAACCACCCAAGAAGAATAAATTTGGGTAATTTGTGCTGGAAATTTGGGGGTTTTAAGAGGGTTTTACTCTCGAATTCTTTTTATGGGTTTTCAATTTCTGCACATACTCTTCGTTGATCTTGTCTTTTGTTTAGTTTATCAGAATAATGGGTTTGATTCATGCTTCTATAAGCCATAAATCATGGAAAGACCCTATTTTTTCCACTTACCTTATAGATTTTGAAGTTAATTTTAGGAAAGAGTAGTGTTACAGAGCCTCAGAATTGTAGAATCGTGGCATGTGAGCTTCTTTAGGTTGAAACAAGTGGGGAGATCACTGAACTGGTTTTCAAGTTCTCCTACAATTATCTCTTTCACTTTCTGAAACTAGCTCTTATAGTAAGTTGAGTTCTTGTGCTGGTTTGTGTTGTAGTAAGTCCTCATATGGATTTTGATTTGTGTTAGCTTTGATTGGCATGTGGTGCAATTCATTATCGTCTGTTTGCCATCTGTAGGTATTGCTATTTACTTCCCGTTAACTTTCTCTCTTAATTGTTTTGTTCAATGTTTTTTTGTCAAAGATCTCAATATTTCTTGTTTATAAATGACCATTGTTTCTTGTAACAACTGTGTATCTGGTTTTTCAATATGCTCGCTGGAAAATGAAGATCATGGATGCAGTGAGTTATCCTTTTTGTTCATTATCAAACTGATGAGTTTCTGATGATGTTTAAGTCATCATGTTTTAATGCTTTTCCTCTGTCTTAATTCTGGGCCAGAATTTCTGGCTAATGTTAGCATATGCCTCGTCATATTGGACTAATTCTCAGGAACTTGGAGAGAAGAAAAGGAAAGAAGAAGAAAAGAAAGAGAAAGAAGAAGCTGAACAAAAGGCATTAGAAGTAGAAGGAGCAACCAAGTCTCACGAAGAGCTAATGGAAATGAAACAGAGATTGGGAAAAATCGAAGAGACAATAAAGGAGATTGTTTTGGAAACCAATAAACCTTCAGAGAAAGCTCCGACCAAAACCCAAGAAGATCAATCTACTAAACTCTCCCCAAAAGAAGAATCAAAACCAGAAAAAGAACATAAGGGCAATGTACAGAAACCAGCTGATGGATTTCATTGAGATGATTAGAAGGGAAACATAGGTGGTAGATGAAGAAGGATGTACCTTTCTGTGAGTTATTATGCTTTTGGAACTAATACAGTAGTTGATGCAATTCTCGGATTTTGCTTTTGGTTGTTGAATCACCTTTTGAATTAATATAGATCACAATGATTTGCGTTTAAGCTACAAGAGCTACAATAAGAAACAAAACTTGCTTCCATTTCTTCTATACGACAGAACAAAACAACACAACACCTCATGCTAATTGAAATTGGTTAGATATGCTTCTTTGTTGTCCAAACATAGACATGTCCTCTTGTAATATTACCTAGTGTTTACGTTTTTTTTTACGGTGTTTACATAGAACAAAACAACATCTAGTGTTTACGTTTTTTTTTGCTTAAGTATATTCTACGTTTTTTTTTGCTTAAGTATATTCTACGTTTTTATGGATTGTAATATTACCTTTTGTAATCCTACGTTAATATATATTTATTTTTGATTTTGTATATATTTTTTTTTTACCAATGATACCGATACTGGTCTTACTACTGGAAATAGATTTATTCATGTATCATAAAAAATCTCAAACAATAAATAAATATTAAAATTAATACTAAAAAATTGTTAATGATATTTTATGAGTACCAACTATGTGCATGTTTTTTTTTTTTTTCGTCTGAATAATTCATAAAATATAACCAAGGAATAAATACAAAATTGGGATACATGGTAAAATACTATGTGCATGTTCTAAAGTAAAGTTTCATCCATTAAATTTTTAAAATAAAAAGAAAAGGTTGATATGGATAGAACAAAGACGTAATATTCGATGTGTTCTCTCTCATCTTCACTTTTATTGACTTTTTTTTTTTTTTTTTAATTGTGTGGTTTAAAAATAAAAATGAAAAAGGACAAATGTATTTTTCTTCAACCCTAGGTGAAATAAAGGACGACCCAAAACAAAACAAGTGACGAGAGAGGAGAGAGGAGAGAGGAGAGAGAGCTTCTTCTTCTTCTTCCGGACACTGAACAGTGAGCACCCATCTCCAGCCTCTTCCTGTAAGTTTCCCCAACTACTCTGTTTTTTTTTTGTTCTGCATTCTTTAAGACAAATCATAGATTTAGGTTTTACGATCGATCTCTTCTGATTTCGAACTCACTTCTAACTCAAGCCTCTGAAAAACTCTTTGATTACAAGCCCATTTTCGAAATCTCTCTAAAACTCAAACATGCAATTCACTTAATGATGCAAAAACCCAGTTGAGGTATAAAGGAATCAAATTTAGTTTATAAAAGTAATGGATTTGTGTTGCATTGTTGAAATTCAAAAGAAAGATCAGAGTTTTGATAAAGAATTTTCACTTTTGATTGTACCTTATAAGCAAGGAACAAGATGGGGAGCACTGTGATTTTGAGCTCAGATGATGAAGATTCAGATATTAGTGAATCTGAAATGGATGAGTATGGAGACAAAATGTACTTAAATCTTAAAGGTGGGAAGCTGAAAGTGAGACTCTCTCCTCAAGCTTTTGTCTGTCCTTATTGTCCAAACAAGAAGAAACCTAGTTTTCAATACAAAGATCTCCTTCAACATGCTTCTGGAGTTGGTAATAGCAATTCAGATAAAAGAAGTGCAAAGGAGAAAGCAAGTCACCTTGCTCTTGTCAAATACCTTCAACAGGATCTTGCTGATTCAGCTGTGGAAGCAGAGCCTTCATCGAAGCGTCAGAAAAACGGAAACCCTATTCAAGATTGTGATCAGGACGAGAAGCTTGTCTATCCTTGGAAAGGTACACACTTTCTTGAATATGTATCTAAAGGTTCTTACTTTCATTGCAATGTGAGTTTATTGGTTGTGTATATGTGGTTGAAACAGGTATTGTGGTTAATATACCAACTACAAAGGCACAAGATGGTCGATCTGCGGGTGAGAGTGGATCGAAGCTAAGGGATGAGTACATTCTAAGAGGATTTAACCCGACTAGAGTTCGTCCTTTATGGAACTACTGGGGACATTCAGGAACAGCTATTGTGGAGTTTAACAAAGATTGGAATGGACTTCACAATGGTCTTTTGTTTGACAAGGCTTATCGAGTAGACGGTCATGGAAAGAAGGATTGGTTGAAAAAAGATGGTCCCAAGTTAGGTCTTTACGCGTGGATTGCTCGTGCTGATGATTATAACGGTAATAATATTATTGGAGAAAACCTGAGGAAGACAGGTGATCTCAAAACTATAGCTGAGCTTACGGAAGAAGAGGCGAGGAAACAGCAAAAGCTAGTGCAGAATCTGACACAACTTGTAGAAGAAAAGAAGAAAGACATGAAGCAGATTGAGGAGCTTTGTTCAGTGAAGTCAAAGGAACTTAATCAGTTGATGGAAGAGAAGGAGAAGAATGAACAAACGCATTACCGAGAGCTCAATGCTATACAAGAGAGAACAATGAGTCACATTCAAAAGATAGTTGATGATCATGAGAAATTGAAGAGGCTGTTGGAGTCAGAGAAGAAGAAACTCGAAATCAAAGGTAATGAGTTGGCAAAGCGCGAAGTGCACAATGGAACCGAGAGAATGAAATTGTCTGAAGATCTTGAACAGGTATCCATTTACTCTCTGTATCTCTCTTTTTAAGATAAAAGTTCAAGAAATAATTGGTTTTTCTCTTATCAGAACGCATCTAAGAATAGTTCTCTTGAACTAGCAGCCATGGAACAACAAAAGGCAGACGAGGAAGTTAAAAAACTTGCGGAAGACCAAAGGGTTAGTGACTTTCTTCTTCTTTGTAAAAATGGTTGGACTTATTTATTTTTATGATTATTGAGAAAGACCATGTGTTGATGTGTACTTGACAGAGGCAAAAGGAGGAGCTTCATGAGAAAATCATAAGACTAGAAAGACAAAGAGATCAGAAACAAGCGATTGAGCTAGAGGTTGAGCAGTTGAA
Source organism: Arabidopsis lyrata subsp. lyrata (assembly GCF_000004255.2). Taxonomy (NCBI): domain Eukaryota; kingdom Viridiplantae; phylum Streptophyta; class Magnoliopsida; order Brassicales; family Brassicaceae; genus Arabidopsis; species Arabidopsis lyrata. Next base: position 13,905,688 of record NW_003302551.1, read on the forward strand.
AGGACAGCTTAATGTGATGAAGCACATGGCATCAGACGGCGATGCTGAAATTGTGAAAAAGGTGGAAATCATCTTTAAAGATTTAGGTGAGAAGGAAGGAGAACTCGAAGACCTCGATAAATTTAACCAAACTCTTATCCTTAGAGAGCGCAGGACTAACGATGAGCTTCAAGAAGCTCGTAAAGAATTGGTAAACGTATGTATCAAAGTGTTGTTCTTTTCAATCATATCGAAAAGCTATGAGAAAGCTTGACATTTTACCTAAATCTTGGTTTTGCTTGTTTCATGTGACTTTATAGATTATGAAAGAATGGAAAACAACTATCGGTGTTAAGAGAATGGGAGAGCTCGTGACGCAACCGTTCGTGGATGCAATGCAGCAGAAGTATTGTCAGCAAGATGTGGAGGACAGAGCAGTTGAAGTTCTCCAACTTTGGGAAGGCTATCTCAGAGATCCAGATTGGCATCCATACAAGCGGATCAAGCTCGAAAATCAGGATAGAGAAGTGGTAAGACTGCCTTCTTGACCCGGTTTGTTATGTTGAGAATCTCTCTGAAAGATTAGAAGTTGTTTTTGGTGTTGTTGTTAATTGGGTGTAGGAAGTGATAGATGATAGAGACGAAAAGCTGAGGGAGCTAAAGGCAGATTTGGGAGACGGTCCTTACAATGCGGTCGCAAAAGCTTTGTTGGAGATAAACGAGTATAACCCGAGTGGAAGTTATATTACAACAGAGCTATGGAACTTAAAAGAAGATAAGAGGGCTACACTTGAAGAAGGTGTCACTTGTTTACTTGATCAATGGGAAAAGGCTAAACGCAAGCGTGGAATGGCTTAAAGGTTTAAACCTTTTTTGATAACCGAACAAAATATGTTTTCGTTTGCAAATATATTTTGCTCATTGGATTTTGATTGATGTTTTGCAGCTGCAAGAGGACAGACATGGGACTCAATAAAAAGCCGTTGCGGTTTTTAGTTGCAGAGAAATGTGTTTGGTTTGATTAAACTTTGGTGGATTCTGTTTGTTTTTCTTCTCAGAACTTAGGTGAATAATGGACACACCTTTGATGTCTTGCATCGTTTCGATGTTTCATTGTAACATTTGTAGGAGTATGATCTCACTGGACAATGAGTAATAAAATGTAACATAATATCATTGTAATATGTCATCACAAACTTTGGTCCATTCGATCAACATTGATTTATTTGAATGACTCACAACACCAAACAAAAAAACACAATCTTCGACAAGAGTTACATTTCAAAGGAAAACTTGAATATTGACCCCTTCATTAGATGCTAACGTTTTTAAAACTAAATGCCACCGTTTTTAATCTTATGAGCCTATAAAATCTAAGTTTCGTCCATTTTGACAAAATCATCCAAGCATCTAACTATTTTTTTAGCATCATTGCAAAAACATAAAAAGAGGAAAAGAAAAAAAAACAGCCTGGCTGAGATGGAAAACAAATCAGGAGCTATTCTCTTTGTGATCTTAGCTATGGCCATTGTTCTTCAAGTGAGGCCAGGGTTAGCTCAAATACTCCCTCATATCCCTGAACTTTTCCCACCGGGTTCTCCTATTGACATCGTAAAATGTTCGTCATCTCTCTTTGACGTCCAAGGATGTGTGCAAGAAATCTACAATTCGATCTTTTCTGGTCAATTTGCAAACATTGAAGCCGCATGTTGTAAAATATTTTTAGCAATAGACACAAACTGTTGGCCTCGTATGTTTCCGTTGAACCCTTTCTTCCCTCCTCTTCTCAAGAACAACTGCGAGCGCATTGCTACTACTCCATCATCAACACACAAGTGAAGGCTACACAATTAATCAAAATGTTGCGAGCCAGTTGTTAGCTCCAAGGTCAAAGAAGTTTTTCTATTGATTTTAGTGATCACAATGCCCAATAATCCAAATGATTTTCCTTGCAGTAGATTATTTTTTAATCTCTAGTTTAAAATAAAGAATGCTAAGCTTTTTGGTATACTCGTAATCTCGTATGTTTTGCCATGGTCATAAATTTACTAACAATGTTGTAACTACACCTATTTAAGCATGTAGCTTGCTAAAAGAGTGGTTAACATTAAAAAAAGGTTTTGTTTGCGTTTATATAAAAGTATTGTTCTTACACTATGGAATACAACATTTTTCAGCATTTAAAATTTGTAAAAACCACGAACATGAAACGCATACCAAACAGATTATATCATGTACATGAAATTTGTTGCAGACTGCTATAGCAAAAAAAAAAAAAAAAATAGTTGCAGTTTACGGCATAACTAATAGGCCTATATTAACTTAGCCCATAAAGGCCCAATAATACCTCCGAGCTCTTCATTTTTAGATTTCGAAGAATCTCCCGACGACTCCTCTGTGTCTCCTCCTCCGGGAAGCTCTCTCTATCTCTCTCCACAAATTCTTGAAGAATCCGATTCCATAGCAATGGCGACTTCGCTAGCTCGAATCTATAAAAGAAGCGTGACAACGGCAGTGACTTCGAATCTGATTCGGCGTCACTTCGCCGCCGAAGCAGTTGCGGTGGCGACGACGGAAACACCTAAACCGAAATCGCAAATCACGCCGTCGCCGGATCGGGTTAAGTGGGACTACAGAGGCCAAAGACAGATCATTCCTCTGGGACAGTGGCTACCGAAGGTCGCTGTAGATGCTTACGTGGCACCTAACGTTGTGTTGGCTGGTCAGGTCACCGTCTGGGACGGCTCGTCTGTGTGGAACGGTGCCGTTTTGAGAGGAGATCTTAACAAGATCACTGTTGGATTCTGCTCAAATGTCCAGGAACGGTGTGTTGTTCATGCTGCGTGGTCGTCGCCAACAGGTTCTTGTTCTTTGTCAATTTTTGGAATTTGAGTCTCTGTATGGTTCCATTGTAGCTTGTTACGTGTGTTTCAATTAGAGGTTGAGTTCTGGATATCCAATTTCTGTAGTTACTACCTGCTAGCGAATTGTAATCATTGATATTGGAATTTAGGGTTTTCATTTTCATCGTCCAATTTGATTATATAAAGTGTAGAGTATCACCTTTAAGGAGATTTTTCACTTTTATTTGAAGTAGTGAAGTGTAAGTAAGCATAGGTTTTGCACAAATAGTGTGTTTCGAGTGAAGATGTTCTTAGATCAAGAATCCTGAATGATAGTCGTTTATTAAAGTTACTCTTCAGAGCATTTTGCGTTTAACTAGACAAGGATGCATAGAATTGCGTAGTTCTCTAGGTGATTAGTGATACAGGAAACAAGAAACTCGTTGAAGGCATGTGCTTGATCTTGAGAGTTAGGTTGTTCAGGAGTTGAGTACGGTGGATAACACTACAAATGACCATCTTGTGTAGTAGGAAGTTTCTCAGATGCTCTGTATTAGTTCTGGAACAATGTCACATTAAGGTTTTATAATTTGACAAAAGAAATATCTCCACGAAATTGACTTTCTACTTTGTGATAGAACCGGGGTTCTAAGTTGCATCAAGCCTTGTGAGTGTAGCTTCTTGTAGTCTTGCCAAGGTTTAATTCCATGTCAATGTTAAGTACAAAAACCTCCTTGTTTGATTAGGTTCTAGTTTAACATTGACATACTTCGAGTTATCTTTGAAGTGTACAACTAGTACTTAGTTACTTGAATCACCATCTTTTCTAGTCAATAGCTCTGTAATGTCAAACAGGCTTCCTGCATTTTCTATCTTAACATCTTGAAGGGTAGAGCATCTCTTTGTGCTGTTTTTTGATATGATAGATAAAACATCTGATCTTAGAAGTTACTTTTCTACTTTGGAATTTTTAGGACTACCAGCACAGACATTGATCGATAGGTACGTGACAGTTGGTGCATACAGTCTTTTAAGATCATGCACTATCGAACCTGAATGCATCATCGGGCAACACTCAATCCTAATGGAAGGTTCGCTGGTTGAGACCCGCTCAATCCTAGAAGCTGGTTCTGTTTTGCCACCTGGCAGAAGAATCCCATCTGGTGAACTCTGGGGAGGCAATCCAGCACGGTTTATTCGAACTCTCACAAATGAAGAAACCTTAGAGATCCCGAAACTCGCTGTTGCCATTAACCACCTAAGTGGAGATTACTTCTCAGAGTTCTTACCTTACTCAACTATCTATCTAGAGGTTGAGAAGTTCAAGAAATCCCTTGGGATCGCCGTCTAGAAAGCTTTCCTTTTCCAGGTTTCTGGCTACTTCCTTCACTTAGAAAGCTTCTTCGTTTTTTTGGAATTTGATCTGAATAAGTAGCTGGAGAACAACAGCAAAAGCAAAGCTGTGTGTCAAATGTTGTCTTCTCTGTTTGTTTTGTTTAAATTCATATCCTTGTGTTCAAACTTTCTATGAAGATGATAATGGTGAAAACTGAAAAGTGAAAAACTTCTTTTGTGTCCTCTAACAATTGGAAAAGTTAATAATTTAGTGTTATAATGTAGTAAAGTTAAACATCTCTTACTAAAATATTAATCTTCAATGTTTATTGTGTTGCTTTAGCCGAAATGCTAATCACTGAAACATTACAGAAACTGAGAGACGCAACTAAAATATGTAGTACCAAATTATTCCAATATCTATAGAGCACAAAGCTAGTTCTCTCCCTTAATAAACCCTGAGAATTTATGCATGGCTTCAATAGCATTATCACAATCAGGTTTCAACAAATGAAAAACATGATCTTCTCCTTCACTCTCCACCACTTGAACCTCTCCTTTCCAACCACACTTCTCAAGCTTCGCCGCGTAACCCCAACCTTGCCTCACCAACGCATCTTTCTCAGCCACCATTACCAAAACCTTACCACAACCCAACCCTGACAAATCCACCGACTCTGATTGCACCACGTTGAGCAACGGATCATTTGATCCATCTGCGCTATTGGGACTAGCCATCATCCAAAACGCCTCTATCTTCATCCTCAAGGTTTCATCCTTCGTGTCCTTCTCGTCGATTGGTGTTTTCGACCAGAAGTATGGGTGAACCAAGATGATTCCAGAGATTCCTGTATCGTTCAAATCAGGACTGAGTTTCTCTTTCGCAGCTCTCATCGCCATGTGATGCACGATGTTGGCTCCGGCACTGTCTCCGGAGAGGAACACTTTGCTAAAGTCAGCATGTTTGTTTAACCAAGCTTCTTGACCAGATCCGGTGATATGGGTATATACCCATTTGAGAGCTGTCCAAGAATCATCGAACGGGACGGAGATCGGATGCTCCGGTGCACGCCGGTAATCAACAGAGACCGCTACACAGTTCGAAGCAGAGACAGCCGCCGTGAGGAAAGTGTGGTAAGTCGGAGAGAAAGCTGTCTCAATGATGAATCCTCCTCCGTGGAAGTAGACGAGGAGAGGGAGTTTCTCACCGTTCTCGGCGGCTTTCTCCGGGAGGTAAATGCGGACGGAGAGGTTGTTGTCGGGAGAGTAAACGACGTCTTTGGAGACGACGCCGTTTTGTGGGACGGAAGAAGGTGGGACGGTGGTTTCACCCATGAGTCGCTCGATGCGACCACTTTTGTAGATTTTGAGCAACGGAGAGCAGTCGACGGCGATCTCGGAATCCATGATTGGTTGGTGAGATATGATATGATTGGTGTGTGTGAGAGAGAGATTTATATTGAGAATTGCGTCTTTAACTCTATTGGTATTTTTGGTATGGTTGAGCCACGTGAGTTGTGTCATTGTTACACGGAAGATATACTTGCCACACAATTCAAAGTAGGTGTAAAGAATTTGACTTGGTGAGATATCTTATTCTACGCTGCACATATTTTTGTTTCCTTTTTTTGTATGTTTTTTCCTCTATTTTGTTTTCTTCCTTTTCTTTTATCAATTTATTTCCTTGTTATATAGAGACAAAAAAGTGGAGAAAAATGCATTTGCATGTGAGAAACTTTGGTCGTTAAAAAAAGATCCCATCAAGATGTAAATATGCATTTCCCCTTTTGACAATAGATTGCGTAAAAGATGAATTTATACTATTTATGTATTTCATATATTAGGAGGTTGCCTAAGACAACCTTTTTTACTGGAGGAAACCTACAATCGCAATACCACATATCTTTGATATTTTTGCGTTTACATTAAGATAGTTGAGAACGCTCAAAAGTTTTCATGATTGTACGTTTATAATGTTGAAAACGCACCTCAAAACGTGAACGCCTCAATAAGACCGTTTTTACCAGATTTAAACTAGTTTTCGTTAATAATCAAACCAAAATTTAACAGAAAAATCAAATTTATCCAAAAAATGACCGGAAAATCCGGATTTGAAAAAAAAAAAAATAAGTAAAAATTTGGTTAATTTGGTTTTGAATAGAACCGAACCAAACCAAATTTTATTTCCATTAGTTTCGGCAACCTTTTAATTTACTTGGGTTAACCATACGGACCGAAGAACCGAAGTTCCAGTCCGACAAAATTCATCGCCTGTAATAATAATAAATTTATGGGATAGCTGTGAAATTTAGTGAGCGAGAGCCCCGCCTTTGTGTTTCATCTTTTGGCACCAAAATTTTTGAAATCCCCAAATTTTAGGTTTTCGAATTTCTCTCAAAAGCTCTGAAATTTAGTTTTTTTTTTTGCTTTACCCTTTGATTCGATTCTCCTTATTTTTCACTCCATTACCTTTCTCCTTTATTCACCACTGTTCTAGTCTAGTAGTCGTCTCCACATGGCGACTGAAACCCTAGAATTGAAAACACCACAATTAGCTGATACAGTTGATGTTACCGAGAAGGACACAGAGAAGAAGGAAGGTCCAGTAACTGAAGACACAGAGAAGAAGAAGAAGGATGAAGTAGAGAAAGATGAGGCCATGAAGGAGAAAGGAGAAGAAAATGATGGAGAAAGAGTTAAATCGCCGGTGACTCCAGTCAGTGAGAGGCCTATAAGGGAGAGAAAGAGGACTGGGCGTTACATTATAGACACTCCTTCTCCATCGTCTGTGAACAAGCCTGTGTCAATTGAGCAGGTATAAATATGAAAAGCTGCTTCTTTTATCATTTGGGTTGAGTTTTGTGAGAGAATTTCCAGAATTGGATGATGACTAGTTCGTGTTTCCTTTGGTTGTTTCAGGGTCGTGGAACACGGCTTAGGGAAATTCCAAATGGTATGTGAATTTAACACATTTGGTGATTTTGATTTTTACCTTATCAGATTTAGATTTGGTGTTCTCTTTGAAAGCCAAATTTAGTCTGATAGAGATTGTTAACTGTTTCAGTTGCTTATAAACTGTCCAAGAGAAAACCTGACGACAACCTCTTCTTACTTCACACCATTCTTTACGGCAAAAAGGGAAAGGTGCTTCATTTAATATGTATAAGAAAGCTGTCTCTGTTTATATGATATGAATATTATCTTGAAGTTCCACTTTTTGTTCACTTTTGCCAGAGTGCATGATTGATTACTCAAGGGTTGTGTGAAAAATGATGTGCAGGCACAGATGCTGAAGAAAAACATTGGTCAGTTTTCGGGTTTTGTATGGTCAGAGCAAGAGGTAACTGTACACCACCTCTTAGATATTTAGTTCCAGGGATGTGTATGATGATGATCAGCCTTGTTTTGAGTGTGTTATTTAAATGTTTTCCAGGAGGAGAAGCAAAGAGCAAAAGCAAAGGAGAAGCTTGAGAAATGTATCAAAGAAAAGTTGATTGATTTCTGTGATGTGCTTGATATACCAATAAACAAAAGTACTGTGAAAAAGGTAAGTGATAAGAAGATTTAGTCTATCTATCTATTTGTGTCTTTCTCGATTTTATATTCATACATCTGTTCTGATATCCTTCAGGAAGAACTGGCTGTAAGAGTGCTTGAATTTTTGGTATGTCCCAAAGCAACAAGGGATATTCTACTTGCTGATAGTGAAAAGGTACTCTAGCTTAGCAGCTGAATCTTGTGACTGTTCTCCATTGTTTTTTTTTTTTAATTCCATATGGGGTATTGAATTGTTATCTCCTTTCTTTGAATACATGATATAGGAAACTAAGAAGCGCAAGAAGAGCACACCAAAGAACGTGACCTCTGGAGAATCATCAGATGTCCCAGCTAAGGTTTGTAATTGTTAACCTTTCTTTGCTTTATAGTTTGTAGTCCTTGACCTGATTTGTTTATTCTATAGCTCCTGGCTGGTAAAACTAGCTCCTTTTCTAGTTTTGTAGTCAATATTTTTGTTATGAACCAGTAGGTCTTTATGGTATGAGTAGCTGTGTCTGCGCGTATCAGTTACTGCAACTCACATTGTAAATGAATTTCCAGATTGCATCAATGCGTTATAATCTGATGTTTTTATATTTCATAATTTATTAGTTGTACTTTCAGCTGCCATTTGGTATGCAGTAATTATTTAGCAATGTGTAATACCATAATGAGAAAATTTGCGAATAGCAGGAAATCCAAGATAAGTTCCATGGCTTGATCACTTTTAATTGGCTGGTTTTTAGTCAACAAGGGTATTATTAGGCCTCTCAGTGATGTTTTTTGGATAGTCTTAGCACTAGCTTAATACTTTATTTACTCAATGGCATTCCCGTGTTCTTGTTATTTAGTTTTCCTCATTTAGCTCCTTGTGTGATATGGCTTTGAACCTTCTGTAAACCGTAAGATTCTACCAGAAAACAAATTGAAGCAAAGATTGGCCATTTCTATGACGTAAGATTCTACCAGAAAACAAATTGAAGCAAAGATTGGCCATTTTTATGACGAACAAGTCTCTGTCTCTGCGTGGCTTGATTATAAGTCTTTGATGAAAATTGCATAAACAATCACTGACTGTGTCTGCTATTCTGTTTGATATATACAGAGGAGAAGGCAGGCGAAGAATTCTGGAAAGAAACAAGAACAGCCAACTGAGACTGAAGGAAACGGTGAGGCTGATGTTGGTTCCGAAGGAACAAATGACTCTCATGGAGAAGATGATGTAGCTCCAGAGGAAGAAAACAACAAAAATGAAGATACCGAAACTGAAGATGAGAAAGATAAAGCCAAGGAGAAGACTAAGTCAACCAATAAAAAAAGCTTGTCAAAAAGGACTAAGAAGGAGAAACCAGCAGCTGAAGAGGAGAAATCTATTAAAGGTTCTGCAAAATCTAGTCGAAAGTCCTCCAGACAAATCGATAAATCAACTTCATCATCAAGCAAGAAGCAAAAGGTTGATAAAGACGATTCCTCTAAAGAGAAAGGCAAGACACAGACAAGTAAACTACAGGCAAAGGGATCCAAAGATCAAGGTTTGAACGATTTCTCAGCTCTGTTTTGAAAGCTTAAATATCACACATTTTCATAGTGTATTGAACCTCTCTATTTCATTGACTATGGCCGGTACAGGAAAATCCCGTAAGAAAGGTAAAAAAGAACCCACAAAAAAAGAACTGCATGTGGTGGTGGCCAAAATTCTGAAGGAAGTAGACTTCAATACGGTAAGACTTCAATAGATTGAGATTTAACAGATTATAAACCGTTTACAAAACCTTTGAACTCAAAGACATTATGAATTTTGTTTCGAAACAGGCAACTCTATCTGATATTTTGCGGAAGCTTGGTATGTTTCTGTAAAGCTTTTCTCTTTAACTTCAATCTATAATTGTTATCGTCTTTTAAATCTGCAGGAAACGTTTTTTTATTGAAACATTCTTTTCCTGGCTGTGATAATACTAGGGAGCCATTTTGGAGTTGATCTTATGCATAGAAAAGCAGAGGTGAAGGATATCATTACAGATGCCATTAACGAAATGAGTGATGATGATGAGAATGGGGAAAACACAGAGGATGAAGGTGAGAAAGAGAGAGAGGACTAGTTTTGTCTTTCTTCTCTTTTCTGCAATAAGAAAAAACATAACCCGAAGAGACGGTTTAACTTAACCTTGATGTGTGAATCGAATCATAGGAGTGATTTACACTTTTAGAGAATGGGATTTGTTTGTATGTTGGTGTATTGTGTAATCTGTTAGGCTCATCTAGTATCAGGTTCGTGCCTCTTGTAGTCTTGTGTAGCTGTTAAGTTCTTAACTTTTTATTTTTACTATAATATGATTTGGATACTTTGTGGATTTGAGCTGTATTTGTAAGGACTTGACTTCCTTGAGGGTTTTCTCGAGCATGTTGGATTGGATAAACAAGAAGAGGCAATGAGTGATTTGCATGCTTTTGTGGGATGTGTTGATTATTTTTATCACATGGGAGGAAGATGAGCCTGTAACCCCTTCACTGGGACCTTGAGATTAGGATCCAAAATAGGATATATTTGAACCAATTTTGATTGCGTTTATTGTAAAGTGATGGCATCGATTTTAAAATGCTTTTATACCCCAACACTTGTCATGTGGATGCGTTCTCCCATGTGGGTGCAGGTGATTCGCAAAGACTACTTATTATGACCTTTTAAAAATGTCAACTAAAAAATTAGTCAACTTAAAAGAGTCATATTAGCTAGAACAAAGTGAATCTTACATTCCTACCAAAAAAAAAAGTGAATCTTACATGAGAAAGGAATAAAGCTGATTGGTTGAATGATAGTTGAAGGAAATTTTTTAACTTCGGATCTTGAGTGTATAAAAATTAACAAACTCATATCGTGCTAGAAAACAAAAATTGACGTTATATATTTCTTCAATCTTTGGGCACAATCACAAAGCTCATGTCATCTAGAAATTCCAATGGATAGATCTAACAAAATGTGTGATTAATTACCGCGTGGCATTAGTTAAACGAGAGAAGAGACATAATCACACATTTTGTTAATTAATCACACGTTTTGTAAAATTTCATCGGGGACTTCTACCAAAAAATAAATCAAAATTAAAAAGTAGAACTTATAATTTCAAATGCTTAGAATCGTTTCTCAGTTGAAAAATCCTCTATAGAGACTCTCTCTCTCATATACATATCACTCTATGATTAGTTTAACATTTTCTTTTATAAATCAAATACTCTATAATTTAATGATACTTAAAAATCTCAAATTAATATATTTGGATTATAAAATTTATGTCTGTTCTTTTACAACTAGATCTTAAACGTGTGGATATCGAACAAACTTTATTTTTCTACTTTACACACACATCATCAAACATTATATATTTATCAACCTATCGTGGAAAATAACAATCACTTTAAGCTACACATGGTGTATATGGTATCAGTGCCGGTCCGAGCATTTGTGAGGCTCTACACGAAAAATAAAATAATTCCCAATATATTTATAAGTTTTAGGGCTAATTTTTTTTTTTGACATATTTTTAGTAAATTATACAAAAATAATGATATTTTGAATATTATTACATTCAAATTTAATTGTTTGGGCCCTATTTTTTTCGAAAATTTTTTTAGTTTTTACTAAATATTTTCATTTTATGGGCTTTTTTACCAAAAAAAAAAAAAAAAAAACCTTAAAAAAAAAAAAATGTGTGGTGCCCCAAGCCACCGCTTGGGTGGCCTATCCTGCGGGCCGGCCCTGTATGGTATAGATCTAGATTGTCATTGCCACTGTTACCTTGTAGACTCCTCCAAAGTAACGCACCTTGTATTGTCTATCATACTCCAATTGAATTTGGCAAAATATATATATATATATATATATTGCTAAATTGCTATGTCTACCAGAATCTAATGGATCTTTTATAGATAGCAAATGGTATTAACAAAATAGTTGAATCTAGTGGATTTTTTTATATGTTAACATTTAGTACCATATTTAGGTAGTTAAAGATATTGATGAAGCTAGTTTAGATTCATCTATCGGGGAGTTCTCTTGGTAGCGACCAAATCCGACGCCATAGAATTCCATGAGATGTTTAAAAAACCATGATCAAAACTTCGTTGGGTTGTCTTCTCAGTGCAATGCAAGTGCAGTCTCGGATGCTAATATACAAGAAAATCTCTATAAATTAATAAGATCGGACTATGAAATTAATTTATAAAATTTGAAAACAACCCTATTGACGATTGGCTCAGTCTAGGTTGTAAATCATGTGGCTCTAAGTTTTGCTATTCATGTTGTGGTGGTGAACATTTTCCACCATTATGCAAAGACTATCATTTTTGGTCCAAGAGGGGAAATTACTTTGGTGTTGAAATTACCCTTCGTTTCTTGTTTGTTGTTTGAAGGTACTCTTGGATGTTGTTGTGAACGCTTTAAAAAGTACATCCTCCACCCAGATTTGCGTCACTTAGTCCAAGAGGTTAGCTATTGTTTTATGTAAATCCATAGTCCAAGATTTTTGTATGTTTTTCTAAGTAGCTTCATATTTGTTCTTAGATGAAGAGTGTTCTTGAGATTCGTCGTTGGCTGAGTGTGGTTTATTGCTTTTCTCCATGTGTTGAGCTCGATATGTCTATCCAACATCTGAACTTGGTTGACAAATTCAACCTTCTCTTCCACCAATTTCCGAGGCTAACAACAACTAATTTCCATGATGAAGACTCATAGAATCTTTCTTTTCTGCCCAAAGAGTTAGGTCAGATAGTTGACGCAGTTCTTGGTAAACTCTTAGAAGCAAGACCTCTTGAACTTGCCATTCACGCCTCACATCTCTGTTTGGGTATTACCTGTACATTTTATCAAACAATCATTCTTCATATGTGCCCTTATGGTCGCTTATGAAGTTGGCTCTGACGTTGTTGCATATGGTGCTACTAGCTAATCACATGGTTGCGGTCATGTATTTGGCCCTTCTCCATTTGTAGAAGATCAATTGGGAAGACACTTACCACATGAGGGTTTAGTTTTAAGTCTTTATTGTTAAAACTTCTACTACTACAATTATGTTTTGATTTTGTTTACTTGGCTACTAAAATTATCATATCTGTTTTTTTTTTCTCTTTAGAGTTATTATCTATGGAGTTATGTTTTGCTTGAGTTCTCTGTTCCTTTTATTATGCGTTCTGTAGTTGACTTACAATCAGACCCAACTGGTGTTACAGTTTTGCTTTACCACATAATCATATTTCTCTCAATATTGATCTAGTATGTACTTTGTGAGACGTTGACTAGTTCTAGTTTCTTTGGTTATTTCAGGGTCGTGGAAAATCGACGTTTTATACTTGTTCTATCTTTATTTAGTCATATTGATCGGATAAATTACTTTTTTTTTTAATTTGTAACTTCAGATCTGGGGCTATAAAAATTAACAAACTCATAACGTTCTAGGAAAAAAAAATCACAAAGCCCACGTCATCTAGAAATTCCAAAGGACAAATCTAACAAAATGTGAGATTATCACGTACGTGGCAGAAGTACATGCTCGTGACAAGGGATCAAAGTAGGATCTAAGTGAAGCGTCATTGGTATCACCTTGTCATAGTGGTTCCAGTAAGAGCTAGTACTAGACATGCCGCTTCCGTTGTCTCTGGTGATTAGCCTCAGCTCCTTTGTTGTGACATCAAGAGAGACGATGGTTTCAGGTAAATACAAGTAAACGAGAAGAGGATTGTTTGGATGGCAAACTAAAGGCCTTGTACAAACGATCCGTTCTTTGGTTTCCGGAGGCTGATATTCAACGTCCAAATAATCATCAAGGTCGACATATTGCATGATGATGGGCACATTGTCTTTGTTAGTTGTTGTGTTGAGATTATATCCCCGCATGTAGTCTTGTATCCATGGAAGATCAGAAACCATGTCTCTAAAATAGACAGGCTCATGCTCTTGTTTCCATATGGATTGTTTGTAATCCTCGAGTGTCCAAATACAAAGATGGTGATGATCATCTAGAAAGAAATTATAAAGTAGAGAGAAAATTAATTAATCATCATTAATTTATAATAACTATAATTTTATTTCGATTCATATATACACATGCATAGGGTTGTTTTTACTACTCACCGGGATATTTAAAGCAAACGAATTGAATGATGCGTAGATGACCCATGGAGACGGTTAAAGTCTCAGAAACAACCGCACCGCCACCATAAAAAGCATGATGCATCTCTTGGGAACGATGGATGAATATGCATTTGCGCATATGGTTAGGGTTATAAGCTACGATAGGTCCATCCTCGGCTAACCAATGTAAAGCTCCATTAAAGGTCAAGGCTTGGTATTGCGTTGGACACCATCCGGATGGTGACCAACGAGGATGCTCGATAAAATCATATATCCATTTACCGAGTTTAGAATCAAACACACAAACATTAAGCAGATAAGGTTTAGAAAGATTCAGCATGACAACATAGTACGTACCCTTTGACCCATTCCCTGTCAACCCTAATGGAAACGTTGGGATGACATCAATGATTCCATTGGCAAATTTTGGAAGACGAGTCCATTGCATTGTCACGGGATTCACAAGGTAGAATTGTGATTGTGATCGCCTTAGCCTCGTAACCGGTGGAGATTTCATGCATAACAAGACATCTTTGTAGGACGCTAGAACACAAAGCGGATGGTCAAAATCGAGATCGATATAGTTGCATAACTCAAATCCTTTCCAACTCTCTAAGCATATGTCGTTCGTAGCAAGTTGAGGTTGTGTGTTGTTGAGAAACAAAGCCAAACTACGAGTGTAATGGAAAGAAGAAGAAGATAACAGAGAGTTCCATCGTTTGCTCACGCTTTTGCATACAATAAGATCTCTAGGGTTACTTAGCTTTGAGAAAATCTCAACCAAAAGCAAGGTCTCAGGTAAATCATCGATGATATTTGTATTTTTTGTTGCATGATCACCATTATTAATATCAACATCATCGTTGACTTTTCTTCTTTGGATCCACTTCAAAGCTCTCTTAGATTGGTTACCAAAAACATAAAAAGCTGTTTTCGATCTCTTTCGTTTTCTCAACGATGCCATCTCTTATAACTTGGTTTCTTATTTTCCTTCAAGTTTCTATACTTTGATATTTATACATAAAGCCTGAATCCTTGTTTGGCTTATAAGTTTTCTTTTTCTATACATGCATATCAAATATCGAGACCAATCTTTTGATATTATCCTTTTTTTTTTTGGTAATTATCGTTTCCTTTTTTTTTTTTTTTCCATTATTAATATCAACATCATCATTCACTTTTTTTAATAGATTTGTCGCTACAAGAAAAGTGTTGACGTCGTATATGTTGTTTTCGTATTTATCTTTGCCATACACGTGATAGACATGTGACATGTGCCGAACACGGGCTAAACATAATACGATACGACCAATTTGCAAGCATATACGACGTCGTCGTCTTTCTTGTCATCAATCGGTTGGTTTAAAATGGGCTATTTTATTGCTTAACTATTGGATTTCGGTTGCTTAATGGGCTCTTGTATTGCTTAAATGTACTGGTTAATGGGCCCCTGAATTGCTTCAATTTATCGGATTACTCCTTTTGATTACTCCTTTTTCAAACAGCTTACTTGTCTACCTACCGTGCTGGCAAAGTTATACCGTCTTGAGTCAGATATTTCACTGCTCGAGGAACTATACTCGATTGATAATATGGAAAAGATCGTTTTGGCGATGAATAAGAGTAAAAATTTTAAATGAGCTTTAAAGGGATACTGATTTGAACTTTCTTGGCATCTAGATTGCAGAAACGTTTTTGTTAACCTACGAACTCATGTCCCAGAGAAGAAACTTAGTCTGCTAAGCACAAACCAAGGTCTCAAAAATACATCACGGTGACCCGAATTCAATAAGAAGCAGACATGGTTTACTTCTCTCCTTTACTCGAATTCAACAAGAAGCAAGAACAGTCAGAAACGACTTCATCACAACAAGAAAGAAAAGAAAAGGAGAGAAGCCAGAAAGACAAGGACATGAACCCTGATACTAGGACATGAACCAAGAAAGAAAAGCCAGACCATTCAACTACTCTATTCTTAAAACTCATCAGTTACATATAAATTTGGTGCAATCCAGAGGTACAGACAGGGAATGGTATCTCTACTAACTACAAAAAGCATCACTGATACATGAGAGTAGAAATGTGTTACCAGTGCAGATATCGTCTGCTGTCTGGATCCTCCCTTTCACCAGTTTCATTTGATACTAGCAGGCTGGTTAGCTGATTCTTTATTTGGACCCTGTACACTCATTTGATGTTACTACTTCAGGAAAATAATGACTAGCAATTCATTTCCAATAGGCAAGAGTTCCGAAAGTGTAGATGAGATATCTAATATGTACTCTACTTTAGTATCAGTTACGAACCTTTGTTTCGATGTATAACCCCATACAAGCTGTCAAGCTCGTTTATTCTTGTTACTGCAGACACAAGTACCTCGACGTGATTCAGCAACTGTTAACCACGAAGAAAAGGAAAGCTTATAAATCCACACAAACAATATCATCTTCTCTTTTTTTGTTTGGACAAACACAAAACCATCTTCTCTATTGCATGAAACCATACCAAAAAAACTCTTATTTGCAATCCCCTTTTCCTACGTAGAGACCACCGACTTTACAATTTTTTTTAAATTGCATCCAATGGAAGTTTCATATATGACGATGATTTACAACTCATTAGTCAATAATCAATAAACCACAATGCATATTAGTTATTTGGTTAAGAAGATGAAAACTATGGAGGAGCCTGAGTACAATAATTATCTAGCCCAATAATCCCCAATGGATAACATGCATTTCTTATACACAATTACCATATCATGATAAGACAAATCAGGATCCTCCGAGGCTTAGACTGCCAAATTTCTATCTAAACTTGGTAATTTAGAGCCTCTATCTAAACTTGGTCTAATATTTCAGAAGGAAAGGGATGGCTCACTACTGCTGATCTGGTAACAGCAAGATAATCAATCGAAAGCCAATAAACCTGACCAACAAAATTCACTCCGTGTTAAAAAAGAAATCAAAGAAACAAGAGGCAAATAATAATAATACCAAACAGCTTTAATCACATAAGTAGCCCACAACTGATAGGGATAAATTTGTTTTGCATGCTTTAGCTATAAAATTATGTTACTAAACCTCAACGTTTATCACTTAAAAGTAATCAATTCTTCTTATATGACATAAACACAAGATATCACAAGGCATTTTAATATTTAAATGGATTAAAGGAGTGCCACCTATCACATTTTCCGACATAACAATATGTAAATCTTTGCAGGAAGCCAAAAAACACTTTGAGAAGAAATACTGCATGATCATAAAGTACTTTTTAATGAAAATGGTAATTGAACCTAATATGCTAAAGGGTGCACCTTGTCCCAAGTTGTAGTTACGGAAGCTGTCCACATATCTCTAATCTCTGCAGCTGTGGAACAAATTCTTGAACTGTAGCTAGAATCTTTAGCAATCTGCAAGAGCATTTCAGACATTAGTTTTGGTCATCTAAAATATTCCGTACTGATCTTTTATACAAAACAAAAGGAAACACTAATATAATATCAGATTTAATTAAAAGGAGGATAGAAATAGCAGAATGTCCTTATGTACTCCCCAGGAATTAATAAGCTTATCTTCATTTGTTATTGATGTTGAAGCCTATTTCTAATGCAGAATAACATAGTTTTTTTCTCATAAACTCAAACAAAATAATGCAATTAGGTCAAAGCTGAAATCAAGACATTTACCCTTACCTTTTTCTCAGTTAGGTTGTCCAGAAAAAGTCGATCTCTCGAGGACATAACACATCTGGACATCATTCAGGGTATCAAGTATAATTTGCTTCGATTACGTTAGCTAGTTTGAATCAAAGAAGAAGGTATGCTGTTTCACCTGCCCAATGGGGATCAAAAGCTTAAGCAGAAGTGAGGACTAAATATCTGCTTCTGCAACATAGATGACTCTAAAGGAAAATCATGCAACAACCAACAAGCTAGAGAAATTAACTTATAGTGTACAAGTAAAATTAGCAAATGACGAGTATAAATATTTGCAGCTAAGTTTATCATCCTAAGCACCCCGATTAAGTTAACTGTTAAAGCAAAATTCGGGCCAATGTTCCAGCCAAAGAACTACGTACTATCTAACTACCCCTTCAAGATCTCTGATTCATCATATCTTTTCTTTATCCCTTGAAATATTCATTTAATAACCAAACAACCTTGTTTAGACATGAGAGTTCCATGTCTTTAAAAATAGGAGAGAACTTAGTAAAATCAGGATGCGTACCAGCAATTCGATGATCTCTGGACCATACTAAAAAAGCATCCATCTCGACAATACAGATCCAGAACATGCATCCATCTCGGCAATACAGAGAAACGGAAAGCTTAAAAATCCGCACAAACAAAACCACTTTCGCTGCTGCGTGAAACCATACAAAAAAAAAAGCAATTATTCTCAACACGTAGAAGATTGCAACCTTCCAAATCCAATAGTGGTGAATGGTGATGAATTGAAATCATGCATTACCTTCTTAGTATCCTTCAGTTTCCATAAAACCTCTTCTTGCAATGCTCTCAAACAACTGAGAAAGGAATAAAACATTCAGAAATATACATGCCTCAGGTGGGATCAAGTGTCTCATGTGTAGCGTTCAGGACTTTTCAAAGCTAAAAACGACTTCATCACAACTGACCACTGATACTAGGACATGAACCAAGAAAGAAAAACCAGACCATTCAACTACTCTATTCTTAAAACTCCTCAGTTACATATAAATTTGGTGCAATCCAGAGGTACAGACAGGGAATGGTATCTCTACTGGCTACAAAAAGCATCACTGATACATGAGAGTAGAAATGTGTTACCAGTGCAGATATCGTCTGCTGTCTGGATCCTCCCTTTCACCAGTTTCATTTGATACTAGCAGGCTGGTTAGCTGATTCTTTATTTGGACCCTGTACACTCATTTGATGTTACTACTTCAGGAAAATAATGACTAGCAATTCATTTCCAATAGGCAAGAGTTCCGAAAGTGTAGATGAGATATCCAATATGTACTCTACTTTAGTATCAGTTACGAACCTTTGTTTCAATGTATAACCCCATACAAGCTGTCAAGCTCGTTTATTCTTGTTACTGCAGAGACAAGTACCTTGATGTGATTCAGCATCTGCTAACCACAAATTTAAAGGAAAGCTTGTAAATCCTCACAAATAAAACCATCTTCTCTTTTTTTTTTGGACAAACACAAAACCATCTTCTCTATTGCATGAAACCATACCAATAGCTTTAATCACATAAGTAGCGGACAACTGACAGGGATAAATTTGTTTTGCATGCCTTTGCTATAAAGATTACAAAGGAGATACCTGTGAGCCGTGTGAATGGATATCGTTCCCGCAAGGCTAACAAAAACTCTAGGGAATAGAGAAGCTCAGAGACTTGGGATTGCAGCATTGCTATGTTCTGGCATAGCCTGTGAAACAAAGCAGCAAGAATGATCCATCCGACTCAGTTCAAGATTAGAGACTCTGGTAAGTAAGAAACACTAAACAGATACACACTATTGGGACCAGCAAAGATCCAAAAACTGGCATATGATTTGGCAACTTGAGATTGCATCCATGTAACAGAAACAGAAAGTATTGGCCAATTCATTTTTTCCTAAACATCCTTGGTGCTAGGCATCAATGTTAAGTACCACTACCAACCATTCTTTACAATAAAGGCTAAGGCATAGAAGAATGGTCATAAAAAAAACAATCAAAAAGATCTCCAAACATGAAGTAATTAAAGCTATCACAGTGGTTAATGGAATAAATTAAAACTACCTTTGAACTGGGCTGATCTTGCTTCGTTTGCCTTCTCCTCTGTACAGATCAAAGTAGATTTTCAGAGGCTTTAAAATCAGGACAACCAAAAACAGATTGAGGCTTGCTTCATGAAATAAAAATGCTCATATACCTAACTTTTTGTTTTTCCCCAGATGTCTCCTTGGCCACAAGAGAGTCTTTGAGATGATGAAGTTGGCTCTCAAAGTTCTTTATCGTCCACACAAGACGAGACACAGAGATAAATGATACTTTACAAAAAAAAAAAAAAAAAATCGAGAATGATATATTTGATTATAAAAGTTTTGTTTTCCCTTTTACAACTATGTAGATCTTTCAAAAAAAAAAAACTATGTAGATCTTAAAACGCGTGGAATATAGTAGCCACATGGACGGACCTTATTTACTTATAATAATATCCTATTTTACACATCTTCTTTGGTCACATCATCATCATCACGCGTTATCTCTATCAATCAAGCAAATCTGGCGAGGTAAAAAGGAACAATGGCCTTGAGAGAAGCATGGAGAATCTGGCGAACTTCTAGATAACTCTGGTTCCAGTCGCTAACGGAGATGGAGTGGTCTTGGAGATAGAGAAGACACTCACCGTGGTTCGAGACGTGCGCAGCCTTGAGGAGATTAGCTATGGAAGAGTCTCCGTCGCCAAGTAGATCATTGATGAAGTTAGTTTTGATCTTCAAACGTCCACCGGCGAGCCTCCTTTGGTAGGTGCCAACTCCTAAACCGTAGAGTTTGAGTCCGGTTGAGAGATTGAGGAAACGGTGGAGAGGCGTCGGAAGTCGGTAGAAGAAGCGGAGAACAACGATGAGAACCGATCCTCCAACGCACACCTGAAGGAGACATACGCGATTCTTCTTCCACTGAATGGATATCCCAGCGACGAGCTCATTGCGAAGGATTCTCTCGGAGTGAACAGATTCCACGTTACGGATCCAGTCTTCTACGGCGGCGCAAGTCTTGGCTACGGTGACCGTGAAGACTCCACCACCGAAACGCACTTGGTAGATTTTATCCACCTCCATTGTCTTGATTGCCATTGAGAGAGAACGAAGATGAAGTTGGAAGAGATGGAGATGGAAAATTTTTGAGTTTCGAAACTTGCTGGATCTGATTTTTCTTCGTTCATGGAGAGAGGATGGGTTTTTATACAACATAGCGGGAGACGGAACTGAAAGAAAATTCCATCCATGATTTGAATTTAGATTTAGCATAATGCATCTTTTGGAATCCGTAACAGAATCGATCAGTGTAGCTCAACACTACTACTGCTTCTTCATGACTTGGACATGACACGTGGGCGTTTTTAATTGCTCTCTCTTCTGTGGTACGCCTCTAAACTCTGTTTAATATTTTTCGCGTATCCTTGGCTGTTGCAATTTATGAATTGGAAATTATGAAGAGACCATTCTATATGTTTCAACCTTTTTGCCTCCTCCTTGTGTGTTCTGGAACAACCTTTATCCTTCATAGTGATAGCTTTCAAAGGCTTGGTTATTCATGCTTGTCGTTGCACATGCTGTGTTAGAACTACTTTCTCTGCTTAACATATAATAGATTATATTATACTTGAGGAAGGTTAAATTTGTATCGCAAGCTAGTCTGGACATGCGAGTAAAACTAGCTTGACCCTATGAGGAAGTCAGAAAAACTGGCAAGCAACAAGGTTTACCTCTGGCCAGAGAGCTAGTTGCACTCGCTTTACGCATTAAAATGTCTCTATCTTCTTTCTTGGAACCCCTGAACCTTAGCCATTCGCGATTAGATGTGCCTCTATAGTTCCTAGGATAGTACCGGTTGGTTGCATTCAAAATTCCTGTTCCTGACACAGACTACACTTTCATTGGTAAGGAGTTAAGAATCTGCACCTTGTTTGTGCATCAGGAGGACTACCATTTTCTCGGTTTTGCGAATCATGACTACCTTTTTGCCGTTTTGAATCTTTTTTCTGTGAGACAATTTTCTCAATACCTGAAATCTCTGCTTTATGAGCACTGTTTCTGAGTCTTTTTCTTCCATTCTCACTGGTGCAGAGTTGTATCATGGCAAAAGGGATGGGAAACTGCATCCGTGCAAAATCTTGAAGATAGTAACAACAGATGGGTCTAGTAAACCTCAGTCAAAGGTAGGCTTCCTTGACATAGATAAGGATATACATTGCTGTTTGGTTTCCCGACTTACTCTGCTGTTAGATTGTTGTCTGGTAATGTTAAATTGTTTCAGTGGTTTGTATGATATGATTGCTGTCTTGGAATTTTGATGGTTTATTCGTCTCTCTTTTGCCAGAGTTCATGATTGATTACTCACGGGTTGTGTGAATGGTCAGTTTTCAGGTTTTTGTATGCTCAGAGCAAGCGGTACCACTTTGTAGTAAGATATGTAGTTCCGGGGGCGACTACGATGACCAGAGCAAAGTGCAAAGGAGAAGCTTGATAAATGTATCAAAGAAAAGTTGATTGATTACTGTGATGTTCTTGATATACCCAGAAACAAAAGTAATGTGAAAAAGTAAGTGATAACAAAATTTGGTCTATCTATCTCTTGCTTGCTCGATTTTATATTCATATACATCAGTTCCGATATCTTCAGGAAGAACTTGCTGTAAGAGGGCTTGAATATCCAAGGCACCAAGGGATATTGTCCTTGCTGATAGTGAAAAGGTTATCTAATTTTGCAGCTGAATATGATTACTGTTCTCCATTTTTTTGTTATTCAATATGGGGGTATTGAATTGTTTTCTCTTTTCTTGAATACGTGACATAGAAAACCAAATATCGCAAGAAGTGCACACCCGAAAGCGCGACTTCTGAAGAGTCGTTAGATGTCCCAGCCAAGGTTTGTAGTTTTTTTACTTTCCTCTACTTTATAGTTTGTAACCATTGATTGACATGAATTGTTTCTTTTAGCTCCCGTCTGGTAAAACTAGCTCCTTTTCTAGTTTTGTAATCAAGTTTGTTGTTATGAACCATGTGGTCTTATTGATATGAGTAGCTTTGTCTGCGCTCCCTTGTTGATTCTCGAACTCAGAACTTTACCTCAGAAGTTCTGCAATTCACTCTCTGGATCGATTTCCGGATTGCATCAAATAGTTTTATATGTCTTATTGTTAGTTTTCTTGGTCCAAATGGAGATGTGAAATCTCTCCTGGCACACACATGAACTATGAGATACATGTTTACAAATCATTCTAAGTCTCTGTTGTTGAGTTTTGTGCTTGAGCTAGATTCTTGTACCTGGAAAACATGGATAGTACAGATGGGTTCTTGTTCTTTAGCTGTTTCAAGCTTTCACACGAGTCTATAGCCATCGCATCATGAGTGTCTCCTAATTGTGTATCCGAAGAGAAGACATGAGACGATGATGATGATGACAGATTCTCCTCACCCTCAGTTTCTGATGAAGCCTCCAGTCTCGTTGACCCTTGCTTAAGCTTCAGCAGAGTTGAATCTACAGTGTAAAAGTGCCATCAAAAGAAGCAAGATGAATCAAGGCTTTCGAAACCTAGATCCTTCTAATTCGAATTTACTCTTCCCTCTAGATTTCTTACGACTCCCCAATTCTCAAGAACTCTAAAGCCTACGAATGTGCTTGATTCATTCCCAGGATCTTGAAATCGAGCTTGACGAGGGTTTAACACTAAATCTGAAATTGGAAAGAGTGTGAATTTGTACAGTGGACGGAGAGAGGATCGTCTTTTATGATCTTCGCCGGATATCTCTCCACACTCCGGCAGTGGTTTCAGCCTCCCAAACATATTTCTCTCTCCCTAGCTCTGATCGTCTTCTTTTAACTTTTTTTTTTGTTCTTTGCTGTTTTCGCGCCAAGATCATCATACCAGGTCAGGTCGGGTCGGATATGTTTCATCCAAAGCCCAAATGCCCAAATTAATGCTATTTTACTAGGCCCAGCTCCCTCTGATCAGTGATCAGTACACTTGTTTGTGCGATTGGCCCAACTCCCGACCACTTCTTTCTCTTCCAATGCGGTGTCGTTTTCTTTATATATATATATATATATATATATATATATATATTCATTTATTTGTATTGCTTTATGTGTAAAAGCTCTCAATTAATCGGTAAAGAAAATAAACAATTCAATAAGTCTCCAAGTTACTCTAATTTAAAAGAGAAGTCTGTATATGTGAGTGGTGTAATTTCTGAGGTAATTAAGACTTTAGAGATAGAGGAAAATAGAAAATCCTAAAAAACTCAAAATATATAATTTATATTGTGCTAGAAAAATTGACGTTATATACTTGTTCTATCTTTATCTAGAGTCATATTGATCGGATAGATACTCTTTTAATTTGTAACTTCGGATCTTGAGGGGCTATAAAAATTAACAAGCTCATATCGTGATAGAAAAAGAAGTTGACGTTATATATTTCTTTAATCTTTGGGCACAATATTCACAAAGCTCATGTCATCTAGAAATTCCAATGGATAGATCTAACAAAATGTGTCACTAATTACCACGTGGCATTAGTAAAACGAGAGAAGAGACATAAGACCACACATTTTGTAAAATTAAGGACTTCTACTAAAAAATAATTAAAATTAAAAAAAAATAGATATTGATGAAGCTAGATCTATCGGGAATCTAGTGGATCTTTTATAAGTAGCAAATGGTATTGACGAAATTGTTGAATTTAGCGGAATTTTTATATGTTAACATTTAGTACCATATATAAATACTTAAAAGATATTGATGAAGCTAGTTTTGATTCATCTATCAGGGAGGTTCTCTTGGTAGCGACCAAATCCTACGCCATATAATCCATGAGCTCTTAGAAAAAACCATGATCAAAGCTTTGTTGGGTCGTCTTCTCTGTGCAGTGCAAGTGCAATGTCTGATGCTAATATACAATAAAATCTATAAATCAATATGATCACATTGTAAATTAAGTTATAAAGATATTAATTTATAACAATTTAAATATTTGTTATTTGCAAAAAAATTACAGTGACATATAAAGAGATACGAGTTTGGACAATCTAAATAAAGTGATATCAATTTTGCAATCTCGATTTACAAAAATAATTCAAGAAAAAAGATAACTAATTATCACTGATGGCTCCTCTATTGCGGTTGAGAAAACTATCTAGCGACGTCGGGAGGCTCGTAATGAATCAGAGCACGATGATGAGGACCTTGCTCCAGACGCAGATCTCGAGAAGATTTGCAAAAGCAACAATCTTCCACTGCACGGTGATTCCAACCAGAAGCTTATTCCGTATGAGTTTCTCAGCATGAACACGCTCCATTGCTCCAATCCACTTTTCCACGACGTCAATTTTTCTTGCAACCGTCACTTCGTACATGCTTCCGGCGAAATGCACCCGCTATAATCTTCTGCGCTGGAGAGTCCTGATGGTCTCCACTGATGAAGATGGAGATGAGCGAGAGAGAAGATGGAGATGGAGATGAGCGAGAGAGAAAGAGAGATAGAATTTAGATTTCGAAACTTGGGTCTCTCTGGATTCGATTTTGCTGAGAGGAAGGGGTTTATATACAAGCATGAATCGATTCCGTTATGCAGGACCGACACAATCTAAAATGTTGCCTAAAAAAAAACTTTTGGACCATCATAAAATCATAATTATTTTTTTCTTACAAAATATACTCTACAAGTATTTGAACTCAATACTATTTCAGGAGAGATGGAAAATCTTTACCACTGCACCATAATTACTAATTGAAAAATGATGCCCCTAAAATCCTTTAAAGCCCTTGCTTCATGGGATTTAGGTCACAGTCGGGCCTGCTGTTATGAATTTGAAATCTATCTCTCTCTTTCTTCTCAAAATTATGTTTGCTTAACAATTATTTTTATATTTTTATTAACTTACATAAGCAATTTAGGTTTTGTTGGGAAAACAATGTTGCTTTGAGGTATCAAAATGAGGCCCGACTTAAAAGGGTGTGCCGCCAACAGTGCATTTGCATAGGATCCACTATTTTTAGTCATTTTTAAAGCATTTAGTGTCCTATTTTCTTGAAAATTATATAAAAAGGTTCCAAATCTAAACATATGTATAAGATATAAACATTTTTTTTAATTGGGCACAAGTTCACACTTTTTTCTGAGTCGGGCCTGATCAAAATCGGGATCGATATAGTTGCTTACCTCGAATCCTCGCTAAGCACATGTCGTTTGTAGCAAGTTGAGGTTGTGTGTTAAGGATCAAAGCCAAGCTCGGAGAGTAATGGAAAGACGAACAATATTAATATATAACAGACTAATAGAGAGTTCCATCGTTTGCTCACAATTTTGCAATAAGATCTCAAAGGTTACTGCATAGCAGAGCGGCTCATGGGTAAAGCCCAACAAGCCAATGCTTTAGGCATCAAAGTTTATAAATAATTTTAAGGGCATGAAATTTTGAAGTGTCCAGTAGTATAGTGGTTAAGTAGCTTTTGTGTAACCTTTGTAACCAAGGTTCGAGCCTCTTATTCCCTTTTTGCAAAAACGAATTTTTCTTTTTTTTTCCTAAAAAAATTTAATCGATTTGAATTTTTTAACTTCAGTTACCTTTTATATTATTATTATTTTTATATTAGACTGATTAACATTAAATTATTAACTAAACAATTTAATTTGTTTTTAAAACCTAATTTGCTAAGTGACGACGAAGATCTGGTTGAGAAGCTCGATTATTCAAAATTAATGAATGAATTTTTAATGAATGAATTTGCAAGAAAGAAAGCAACGAGGAATATTTTTCGTGAAGAAAAAAATTGATGCTTCTGTATTTTTCTTTTGGTTTTAACACTTTTCCTTTTTTATTTTTTTCATGTTAACATTAAATTTTAAAGAATTATGTTGTTTTGTTATACGGAAAAAAAATATGGGGCATCAATTTTTTAATTTGCTTTAGGCATCAAATAATTTTGGGCTGGCACTGCTGCGTAGCTTGGAGAAAATTTCGAGCATTGGCCAGCTCTCGGGTAAACCATCGATGATAATTGTATTGTTTGTTGCATCACCGTTATTAATATCTTTGACTTGTTAATATCTTTGTCGCTACAAGAAAAGTGTCGACGTCGTATGTGTTTTTGTTGTTTTCTTTGACATAATATGGACCCTTTTATTGCTTAACTATCGGATTTCGGTTGCTTAATGGAATCTTGTATTGCTTAAAATTACTGGTTAATGGGCCCATAACGTTAAAATTACTGAAAAATACTAGACAAAGAGAGAAAATACAATATAACGTTAGAGAAAACAAAGCCGAGAAGATGGTTTGACTTAACCCTCACGTCTAAATCATAGGAGTGACTTACAGAATGGGGACATATTTATATTTTGGTGTAATGTGAAAGACTGAGTCTACCCAATCAAGTTGAGACTAAATTCGCGAAAAGTAAAATTATGTCCCTCGGGAGATTAGGTTTTGTCAGCCTAATCAGTTCAAATCGTATATAGCTCTTACTTTAACGTACGCTCAGACAAAAAGTTAACTAGAACATAAGAAAAACCGGAAGTAAAACGAAAACACAGGTTATAAACACCAAATAGCATCATCTTCTTCTATCAATCGTCGTCAGAAAAAGTAATCTTCTTACCGCAAAATTCCCCGTCTGTTTCTTCAGATTCGGGTTGGTCTCCAAACCGTCTTCTTCTATCAGAAGGCTATCTCGTTGAAGGTACTCTTCGTACCTGGAATATTAAAAAATAAAAAACCTAGTGATCTCTCCATGTATACCAAAAACTTCACCCAATGTGTTCTTGATAACAAAACTCAAAAGGCAAATAGTTAAATCCCTTACCAGAGCTTCTCTGCCATGTTGTACCTAATTAACAAAAATAAGAGCGTTAATCTTATGTCATGACATCAAACCACTAGCAATAAGTTAGAGAAACAAATCTTCATAACATGGAAAATCAAGAAAACTATACTTGGGTCGGAGAGGGTATGGAGCTATCTCAGCCTCGTCAAGAAAAATATACCGAAAGCGCAATTTTTCACCATTCTTCTTTTGCAGCGCCTACAATATGCAACATTTATTCAGTAATCGTACTTTCAAATAACTACTTGTAAATTTGTCATCATTACTGTAAACGACTCTCACCTTCTTTGCTTCGTTAGCAGAAGAAAATTCAACAAAGCCACAGCCCACATGCTCACCCATGTGGTTTACAATAAGTCTAACACGAAAAACTTCTCCAACATCTTTGAAGAAATTGACGCTGTAGAAATTGAGAGTAAAATATCAGTCTAAAAAACTTGCTCCAAGAACGAAAGAGGAAATTAAAGGTGCTACTTACATATCTGATATTTTAGTTTTGAAAGAGAGATTGGCAATGAAAAGCGTCTTCTTTCTTACGGCAACTTCCTGAATTTAACAGCCAAGTGTGTTAGCGCGACTCCAAGGAGAAAAGAATTTAAATTGCATATCAACAAAAAGTAGATTTATTTAACGCTAAGCATTTCTTTTGGAGCCTGGCATGTTTTGAAGAGAATAAAAAAAAAAAAAACAGTACCTCAACAAACTCGGGAGTTTCATCATCAAGTCCTTCCACTGCCTCATCTTCATCTATCAGACGGCTTTCTCGTCGAAGGTAGTCTTCGTACCTGGAATATCAAAGGGCCTTAATATCTCCATGTATACCCAAAATTTCACCCAATGTGCTCTTGATAACAAACTCATGAGGCAAATATTTAAATCCCTTACCAAACCTTGTGATCTATGCAATACCTAATTAACAAAGATAACCGTGTTAGTCTTCTGTAATGGCATAAAAACTCTAGTTATAAGTTACAACCAATGTTACAGAAACAAATCTCCATAACATGGAAAATCAATTTACTTGGGCCGTGGACGGTATGGAGCTGTCTTAACCGAATCAAGATAAATCTCGCGATCGTGTAAATATTCTCCATTCTTCTTTTCCAGCGCCTACAGTATTAAAGATTTAATCAGCAATCAACATAGAATAACTACTTTTATCATTTTCATCATAAGTATACACTACATTTCTAATGACTAGTAAAACACTTTTCATCATTACTATAAACTAATCTCACCTTCTTTGCTTCGTCAGCAGAAGTAAACTCAACAAAGCCATAGCCAGCATGCTTGCCCTTGTGGTCTATAATAAGTCGGACATGAACAACTTGGCCAACATCTTTGAAGAAATTGATGCTGTAAACAATGGAGGATAAAATATAAGTGATGAAAAACTTGCTCCAAGAACGAAAGAGGAAATTAAAGGTGCTACTTACATATGTGATATTTTAGTTTGGCGAGAAAGATGCGCAACAAAGAGCGTCTTTTCTCTTAAGGCAACTGCCTGAATTTTACAGCCAAGTGTGTTAGCATGACTCTAAGGAGAAAATGACTTGAATTTGCATACCAAAAAGTAGCCTCATCTAAAGATTTATCCTTAGAATAAGTCATCTTTTGACTTTGTTGAAATAGTTCTATTAAAGGCTAATATGACACATTTGGAAGATAATAAGAACAGGTACCTCAACAAAACTGGGATTTTCATTAAGTCCTTCCACTGTCTCATCTTCTTCTACCTGGAATATCAAAAACCCTTGTGATCTCTCCATGTAAATCAAAAACTTCACCCAATGTGCTCTCCATAACAAACTCAAAAGGCAACTAGTTAAATCCATTACCAAAGCTTCTCTGCAAGGTTGTACCTAATTAACAAAAATAATAGCGTTAGTCTTTGGTGTAATGGCATCAAAACTCTAGCAATAAGTTACAACCAGTATTACAAGAAAAAAATTCCATGACATGGAAAATAAATTTACTTAAGTCGTGGAGGGTGTGGAGCTGTCTTAGCCACACCAAGAAAAATCTTATGATCGTGCAAATATTCACCATTCTTCTTTTCCAGCGCCTACAATGTGTAAGATTTAATCAGCTATCCTACTTTCAAATAAACTGTTTGAATGTTTTTCATCATAAGTATACACTACTTTTCAAATTACTTTGATACTTTTTATATCATTACTACAAAACTAGCCTCACCATGTTTGCTAAGCAAGGAGAAGCAAACTCAACAAAGCCATAGCCCACATGCTTACCCTCAGGGTTTACAATAAGTCGAACACTAACAACTTCTCCAACATCATTGAAGAAATCGAATCTGTAAAAGTGGAAGGATAAAATATCAGTCATGGAAAACTTGCTCCGAGAACGAAAGCAAAAATTAAAGGTGCTACTTACATATGTGATATTTTAGTTTGGGCAGAGAGATTGGCAACAAAGAGCGTCTTTTTCTTACAACAACTGCCTGAATGGAACAAAGCCAAGTGTGTTTGCACGACTTAAATTGCATAACAACAAAAAGTAGACTCATCCCCCAGACAAAATAAGCGTTTCTTCCGAGCCTGACAGAGATTTCGAAGATAATAAAAACGGTTACCTCAACAAAATAGGGAGGTGTCTCCTCTTCTTCAATCGGAAGGCTTTCTTGTTGAATGTAGTCTTTGTACCTGCTATATCAAAAAACCCTGTGATCTCTCCATGTATACCAAAAACTTCACCTAATGTGCTCATGGTAACAAACTCAAGAGGCAAATAGTTGAATCCCGTACCAAACCTTGTGATATATGCAATACCTAATTAACAAAAATAATAGCATTAGTATTCTGTAATGGCATCGAACCCCAAGAAATAAGTTACAACCAGTGTTACAGAAACAAAATCTCTATAACAGGGAAAATCAATTTACTTGGTTTGTGGAATTTGTTTCGTAGCCATGCCAAGAATAAGCTTATTACCACACAAATATTCACCATTCTTCTTATCCAGCGCCTACAGTATAAAAAGATTTAATTAGCAAAGGTACTTTCAAATAACTAGTTGTGAAAGTTTTCATCATAAGTATACGGTACTTTTCAAATGACTAGTAAAATACATTTCATGATTAAACTATAAACTAGTCTCAACTTCTTTGCTTCGTTAGCAGAAGCAAACTCAACAAAGCCACTGGACAAACGCTTACCCTCGCGTTTTATAGCAAGTTTAACACTAACAACTTGTCCAACATCTTCGAAGAAATCGATGCTGTAAAAAAAATATTAGTCATGAAAAACTTGCTCCAAGAACGAAAGAGGAAACTAAAGGTGCTACTTACATATCTGATATTTTAGTATGGGGAGAGAGACAGGTAACATAGAGCGTGTTTTGTCTTGAGGGAACTGCCTGAATTTATCAGCCAACTGTGTAAGCACGACTCAAAGGAGAAAAAAGATTTTAACAACAAAGAGTAGGTCATCTTTGTGGCAACAGTTGTGTTACATGAGTAGCCATTTTGGAGACAATAAGAACGAGATGTTTAATTGAACATAAACTTGTATAATATATATGCAACAAACAGTACAATATTTTTAGATTTTTAAAAATTATACCTTCAGTGGAGCCTGATCAGACTTTGTCTCCAACAACTCGACCTTTCCTTTGATCTCAGGAAATCTTTTCGTTGTCTCCTGTGACATGAGTGTGGCCATTAGAACAGAGTGTAATTCTATAAAAAAAAAAACGACCATCTTAGGTTACCTCGGATTTGTCCTTATGTTTCTTCAGAATCGGTTTGGTCTCCACATCATCATCTTTTGCCTCTCGCTTACCTAAATGAAGAGCAGCAAGAAGACAAAGTCAAAATCAACAACCTCTTCAGCTAGAGTAGCCGAGACATGTTGTTTATTTATAAGTAACACATTAGATAAGAAGAGAGAGCCAGCCAAAACAAACCCAATAAATTAACTTTGCCGGAACTGGCCATAATGAAGAAGAAAACAGCGACGGTTTATTTGCCGGGGCGGGAAGAGTTCGTTGAGACTTGAGAGCTAGCAGCTAAATAATTTATAAATACTGTATAACCTTGGAGAAAAGAGGTGCTCCGACCTCTGAGTAGCTTTTTTACTCGTTAAGGGTTTTCGCTCTTCGTTTTGGGCCTTAAGGGGCTTCGGCCCAACTTTATTATTCTGTTGAAACAGTAAAACTAAAGAAAAATAACCTAACCCAGAGATTCACCTCGGCAAATCAAAGCCCATAAGGTAAAAAGGATCCGATTTGGTGGTGATGGAAGTTGATGGTGTTCGCTTCGGTAGAAGAAAAACAAATAAATGGTTAAAGAAGATATTTGTGTTCAATCGTAATGTGGACCATTTGTCCAATTCAAGGAAATATTTGTAGGACAAACATACAATCAACAAGTTGACAATTTAGTGTATATATATATATTTTTAATGAATCAAAAGTTCAGTATTCTCTTTTTAAGATTTCTTCATTCTTCTCCGATCTCTTCATGCATAACAAGACATCTTTGTAGGATGCTAGAACACAAAGCGGATGATTAAAATCGAATCCTTTCCAAAAACTGATTTCGAACCTAATATTAAAATTCTCTTCATTACATAGAGAAAACATCCAACTTTGACATTTGTGACAAATCCATGTAATTGGACCCGTAGGCCGTAACATCAAATATGGTTAGATATCACTCTTATCGACCAACCAACCAATTACCCCATAAATATATGTATTTATTCAATCAGCCGTCCATACCGGTCTTAAAGTATTTAAGTGGCCAGATCTTTAGTGGTCCTTGTTAAGTTTTCGATCACCTCCTTATCTTTGTAGCTACATAATCTTCACTTGTTAAATACCGAAACCCTGATCTCAAGACTCTACTTAAACTCCCTAAAAAACCTATATTTCACGTTATATTTTTGGTCTTTCACTTTTTCCATAAATTCTATTCAAAAACTCAAGTGGTCCTGTCCTTACCTTATCTCTCCAGCTATACACTTGCTACTCAAGATACCACTAACCCTAATCTCCACTAGACCCCCTTTAATTAGAAGTTAAAACCCTATATATCAAGATCGATTCTCTGTTTCTCACTTTCTTCATTCCAGCCATTCCACAAGTTTTTCGATTTCTTTCATTGAAAACACTTGAAATGGTGGCCTCATTTGAGTTCGTCGTCACAAGGAAAAACCCTGAACTCATCCCTCCTGTGTCCGAAACTCCAAATGGTCATTACTATCTCTCGAATCTCGATCAAAATATCGCCATCATCGTGAAAACATTATATTACTACAAATCGGAGTCAAGAACCAACGAAGAATCCTACAATGTGATAAAGAAATCTCTCTCTGAGGTTCTTGTTCATTACTACCCTGTCGCCGGAAGGCTGACGATCAGTCCGGAAGGAAAGATCGCTGTGAATTGCACTGGAGAAGGAGTAGTGGTTGTGG
Organism: Arabidopsis lyrata subsp. lyrata; assembly: GCF_000004255.2. Lineage (NCBI taxonomy): Eukaryota > Viridiplantae > Streptophyta > Magnoliopsida > Brassicales > Brassicaceae > Arabidopsis > Arabidopsis lyrata. The sequence goes on from NW_003302551.1 coordinate 13,938,535, forward strand.
AAGCTGAGGCTAACTGTGGGATAGAGACGATCAAAGAGGCCATCTCTGAGAATAGAATGGAGACGCTCGAGAAACTTGTTTACGACGTTCCAGGTGCCCGGAATATTCTTGAGATTCCGCCGGTAGTAGTTCAGGTGAGCTTTTGATCGATCTTTTGCTTAACAATTATGTTTTTCTGATTAGCTTACATAAGGTTAATTAGGTTTTGTCGGGAAAATAATGTTGCTTCGACGTATCAATTATCGTATTTACAATGACGGCGACATGGCAGCAACTAGAGTAGCAATTATCCTATATAATGTTCGGGAGTAATTTGCTTATTTTAGGTTTAGCCACTTGATAATTGATATAAATGATCGCATTTAATGTCAGGAAGGAGTTTAACCATTCGAGTATCAATCACATGTTATTGTCCAAAAATGTATATTTATGGGAGTTTTGCTTTGGAAAATTCAAATATACTTATTTATTGATATATGACAAAATACTTTTATTTGTAAAACTAAAATATTAATTTAAATAAATTATCCAAAAAAAATATATCCCTCCGTTTCATAATATAAGACGTTTTAGAAAAAGTTTTTTGTTTCACAATATAAGTCGTTTTCAAGTTTTGATGCAAATTATATATTTTTTTAATATATTGTTATTATTTATATTATGCAGTCCCTTTATGATTGGTTGAACTTTTTAAAAGTGGATTTTCTTAATCTACGTGTTTTTACCTAAAACGACTTATATTATGAAACAGAGGGAGTACTATACGATATATGTAAATATCTAATTTTGCGTTAATTTTAATAACAATTTCCCCGAATAGCACTAACGATACAATTTTACGAAAAAAATCATGTAGTAAGGAACACACACTAAAATAATAACAAATGATCTGACGTTTACGATCTTAAAAACTAGAGTGGTCTGGTCACTCTCATCATGTTCAAACTCTAAGGGGGTGTTATTCAACAATGGAGTTAAAGTCAATTCTTTAAGGTTTAGATTTGTTTTCTGATATTGTTTTTAAGAATCGGTTTGTGTGGATTTCAAAATCTCTGCAGTATATCTTGGATTTTGATTCTAATAATTTACTCATAAAATTCCAAAGAGGTTTCATTTCAAATGATTTAATATACAAAAATTTTACAATTCTTTTAGTTTTGAATAACACTGGATTTTAATGAAGTATTTTAAATCTTAGTTGAATAACACCAAACTATTAAAATCTAATGAAGTATAAGATCCAATAACACCAAATTTTAAAGTTAGATTTAGAATTACTAGTTGAATAACACTGGATCAGTGTTGGATTTCAACTATATTAAAATCCATCATTGAATAACCCCACTTAAGGTACATTACACCATCTAATTAGAATCATACGTAAGGAAACAAAGGAAATAACGACGATTAATAGTTAGTTAAGTTAAATGGCTATTATGCATTCCATTTTCTTTAAACCGGTATTGATTCATTCTTGAATGTTGCATGAATTTTTTTTAACATGTTTAGATAAATTTTTATGTTCCGTTTTTTTTTTTTTTCAGGTGACAAATTTCAAATGTGGGGGTTTTGTCCTAGGACTAGGCATGAGCCACAACATGTTCGATGGAGTCGCTGCTGCGGAGTTCCTCAACTCGTGGTGCGAGATGGCTAAGGGCCTTCCTTTATCCGTCCCACCTTTCTTGGACCGTACAATTCTCCGGCCACGAAACCCTCCCAAAATCGAGTTCCCACACAACGAGTTCGACGAAATTGAAGACATCTCTGGCATCGGAAAACTCTACGATGAAGAAAAACTCGTCTACAAATCATTCCTCTTTGAACCCGAAAAGCTTGAGAAGCTCAAGATCATGGCAGTTGAAGAAAGTAATAATAGTAAGGTATCAACATTTCAAGCCTTAACCGGGTTTCTTTGGAAATCAAGATGTGAGGCTCTACAGTATAAACCAGACCAACGGGTTAAGCTTCTGTTTGCAGCTGATGGACGGTCAAGATTCATCCCACGTCTCCCGCAAGGATATTGCGGGAACGGGATTGTGTTAACTGGTTTGGTGACATCATCAGGAGAATTAGTTGGGAACCCTCTTTCTCACTCGGTGGGTTTGGTCAAGAGACTAGTCGAGTTGGTTACAGACGGTTTCATGAGGTCTGCTATGGACTACATCGAAGTAAACCGGACCCGGCCGAGTATGAACGCAACACTTTTGATTACATCCTGGTCAAAATTGACATTGCATAAACTGGATTTCGGTTGGGGAGAACCGGTTTTCTCTGGACCGGTTGGTTTACCAGGGAGGGAAGTGATCTTGTTCTTACCAAGTGGAAACGACATGAAGAGTATCAATGTGTTTCTTGGGCTTCCTACTTCAGCTATGGAAGTGTTTGAAGAGCTTATGAAGAAGATCTGAAAAAGAACAAACATTTTCATAATCAAATTATGATTTATTTCAACCAATTAAAATCAAGATAATTTATAATCTAATCATTATTTATACATGTAAGTTTGAATTCTCGTTTGTATCAATTACAAAAAATTATGTAATTCGCATAAAAATATATATGTCAAAGTAAGTTATCAGACCGGATTGGTTAAGAAAGTCAAACAGACAAAATTTGACTTGTTTCAGATTCCGGGTCGAATCAAACCGGACCGGGTCTAATTTTAAACCACCGGGTCGGCTCCATCTAAAGTCTTAAGATCATCTCTCCGCCTTATCTTGTTGACTATCTCTGTACTGCTACGAGCCCAAGTGAGAGAGTAACAGAGAAACGTAGAGATATAGCAACAATGGCGGCGACGCTTACTGGATCAGGGATTGCGCTAGGGTTTTCGTGTTCCGCTAAGTTCTCTAAGAGCGCTTCTTCTTCTTCTTCGTCGTCGTCCAACCGTCGCTGCATCAAGATGTCGGTTTCGGTAGAAGAGAAGACGAAGAAGTTCACTCTTCAGAAATCTGAGGAAGCTTTCAATGCTGCCAAGGTTAGTCTTTTCAATCTCCGTGAATCCCATTGATGTCCCGTTGCTTTGATTTTGGGGGAATTAGATCATTTTGTTGGTTAAATTGATTATCTTTGTGACCCTTCAAGGAAAATTGCCAACAAGATAAGATTACATGAGATTGAAACATAATCTGAGATAAAGTTTATGTTTTTATTGGTTTAATTGTGTTCTGATTATTGAAACTGGTTTGGTTCTTCTGTGTAGAACTTAATGCCTGGAGGTGTGAACTCACCTGTACGTGCTTTCAAATCTGTTGGTGGACAACCAGTTGTGATGGATTCTGCAAAGGGTTCACGAATACGTGACATTGATGGAAATGAATACATTGATTATGTTGGTTCTTGGGGACCAGCTATAATTGGTCATGCTGATGATGAGGTTTGTTTCTTTCCGATTTCGATGATTTCGAGATGGCTGAAAGTTTAGTAGTTGATATGGTAATGTGTCTGATGCAGGTTCTTGCAGCTTTGGCTGAGACAATGAAGAAAGGAACAAGCTTTGGTGCTCCTTGTCTCTTAGAGAATGTTCTTGCTGAGATGGTGATTTCAGCTGTTCCAAGTATTGAAATGGTTCGGTTTGTTAACTCGGGTACCGAGGCATGTATGGGCGTGCTACGTCTTGCTCGTGCCTTCACAGGGAAACAAAAGTTCATCAAGTTTGAAGGTTGTTATCATGGTCATGCAAACTCTTTCCTTGTCAAAGCAGGTAGTGGTGTCGCTACTTTGGGTCTACCTGACTCGCCTGGTGTCCCTAAATCAGCTACTTCAGATACTCTAACAGCTCCTTACAATGATATTGCTGCTGTTGAGCAGCTTTTTGAGGCAAACAAAGGCGAGATAGCTGCGATCATTCTTGAACCTGTTGTTGGTAACTCGGGTTTTATTACACCTAAACCAGAGTTCATTGAGGGAATACGCCGGATTACTAAAGACAATGGTGCTCTTCTTATTTTCGATGAAGTCATGACGGGTTTCCGTTTAGCCTATGGTGGAGCTCAAGAATACTTTGGAATCACACCTGACTTAACAACTCTTGGGAAAATCATCGGTGGTGGTCTTCCTGTGGGAGCATACGGTGGAAGAAGAGACATCATGGAAATGGTAAAGCTTGAGTTGTTAGAATTTGAACCGAATAATCTTTGAATTTGCTTGCAGAGATTGAGAATGTCCTGAGCCTTTATCACTCGTCTTTTTGCAGGTTGCACCCGCAGGACCGATGTATCAAGCTGGTACGCTAAGTGGTAATCCGCTGGCTATGACAGCGGGTATTCACACGCTGAAGCGGTTAAGTCAGCCTGGGACATATGAATACTTAGACAAGATCACAAAAGAGCTTACAAATGGGATACTAGAAGCCGGGAAGAAAACGGGACATGCGATGTGTGGTGGTTACATAAGCGGGATGTTTGGTTTCTTCTTCACTGAAGGACCCGTCTACGATTTCTCGGATGCCAAGAAGAGTGATACAGAGAAGTTTGGAAAGTTTTTCAGAGGAATGTTGGAAGAAGGTGTCTACTTGGCACCTTCTCAATTCGAGGCCGGTTTTACCAGCTTAGCTCATACTTCAGAAGACATCCAATTCACTATCGCAGCGGCCGAGAAGGTTCTAAGTCGGATCTAAAATGTTCTGGAAGCTTCCAGCGAACCATGAATGTATCTGAAATTTTTAGATGTAGAGAAAGGTAGATTCAATTGAGAGCAAGCAATCTCACAAAATTTATTGTGGTAAGAAAAGTCAAAACGTTATGAAGATTTGTTGACTTTTAAAAGTTGAGTTCTTGCTTTGCGTTAACGTCCTACAAATCACACAGAATAGTTTATAATAATGCACCACACACTTTGTCATCATCGCCACATCATAATGTTATGTAGTTGAACTAGTTTCCTCTTGATGTCTTCAGACAACGGGACCATGAATATAGCTCGGTTCAGGCTGCAGTTGAATGATTAATAGCACAAACTTGATTATGAGCTTATGCTTTGCTTCAGCAAGAAAATTGGATTCGTTCTTATTCATGGAGATCTCGATGTAACGTGCTAGGGAAACATTATACAATCTCTTGAGGAATGTGTTAACAACGATTAGAGAAAAGATTACCACAGGTAATCGAAATTGGAAGGCCCAGTAAGATAGTGGTCCAATACTAATTGCGTTAGACAAAGGCTTTGCCCATTGAGTCCATACAAAATGCTCTTTTTTTTTTTTTTTAAATGTATACTCCTTACATTTTTAATTGGACCAATCAAGTTTATGAATGATATACCAATATTTCTCTGTATTGAAACATTTTTATAAATTTTCTTAATTTTTTTTTGTTATATCAAAAGAGAACACCCCGTTAATGTTCAAGTATATAATATCATATTTCATGCTAGTTAGAAAATTTTAAACGTATGTATATTGATATGATACCCTTGAAATATAACAGCAAACACAAACATATATACACAGTAGTAAGGAAAAAAGGCAGAATTATTGATGGATATTTTAAATAGTTTTCGTTAAATCAGAAAATAGGAAATATACATAATCCCCAATAGATAATTACATAAAATTTAAAAAGAAATAGTGAAATTAACTCCGGAAAAACATATATCACATCCGAAAATGCTTACATATGTTCCGGTAATTAATTCTCTACTTCGCACACTTGATAAACTCAGAAAAATACGACAGCGTAACGGGTACACGTGGTGGTTTGGTATATCAAGTTGGGGTAAAGTCAACATTGCATGGTCAACGTATTTTTATTCATGTAGCTGCTGCAGAAGAGGACTGCTTGCCATGTTTAGGGGTTTGTCCATCTTCAATCTCAGCCCTTCGATCATTGCCGCAGGTACACTTGTTCGCTTGACGAACGACTGAGATTGGCTCAGGGGATGAAACTGTGCCTAGCTTCAGCATATCGAGGCTCACCTCCGGTAACTTAGCAGCTTCGACTTCTTTCTCTCCTAGATGCGGCGACGTTTTACAGTATTTGTAGACAACGTAGAGTATCATTTGGAGTGCACCGAGAGCAAAACCAATCACATTCGGGAACTGCAACAACAACAACAAAAAAATCGAAAATATTTGTTTTAGTGGCAATAACATGATAATAGTTTAATATACTCACTTTTCCACTTTTTAGCTTATGAATAAAGTACGTTAAAAATGAAATAAAGTAAGAGCATGATTAACAATGGTATCTTAAAAATGGTTCTTAGAAGTATTAAAGTAATAATATGACATGTGGTTGGTTCTTAAAGTTAGTTTTGGGTCTTAGCTAAGCCACTTTTCTTAGTTTTGGGTCTTAGCTAAGCCACATTTCTTACTTAAGAACTCTTTAAGATACCCTTGTTAATGGTGGTCTAAAGTTTATGGCAAACTTGTGCGGCATCGATAGAAGTTACGTACAAAATATAATTTCTGTGTAACAATAAAGATAAAAAGAACTTAATATATAATGAACTTCTTTTGCAAAAGCAAAATCTTTTAATGTTTTTTGTGGAACATAAAGCGAGAGTTTCTTTATAATTTGGTTTATTTAATCGTAAAGGACGATACCAAACAAAAGGGTTTTGCTTTCTTTAATTGTGTTTTTTTTTTTTTATCTTTTGCCAATCCATATCTCTTTTTATCTATGATTAGAACCTCAAAGTCTCAGGTTCATTAGAAACAAAAGCACCCACTTCATGTAGTATACGTTATGATAATGATAAGATTATGATGCTTCAAGACATGATAATAATCATGTTAAAACATAAATTATTCATTAGTAAATGGAGAGAGAGATTAAATAGCTTACGGCAACATAGATGTCCTTGAGAGCAAGACCATAAAGGAGCCATATGACAGCACTGATGGTAAGGGTTAAGGATAAGCTAAAGGGCATGTACTCCACACTCCTTGTCTTTATTACCGTCCTCTATATTTTAAACAAAAATATATAAATGTTAAATTATTGAGACTAAATCATAATTTAATCTCTTAATTAATTAATTAGCGCTTTCCAAGTCCTTACGATTATGCTTAGAGGAGCAGCGAAAACACAAACAGAGAATCCAACACAGATTCCTCCGATAATCTTAGCACGTGTAGCTCCTTTTACCAAGAATTGGCAAAGAAGGAGAATCACACAGAATCCTCCAAAGTTCATAAGAAGTAACGTCTTCACTGTCAACATCTGCATCAATTAAGAAATGTTTTATTTAGCGACTTCCTTTGATTTTTGATTAACCACATGCATGTTTAAATATGAACTGAGGTTTTTTACGTACCCGGGCTGGCTTGGTAGCGTAGGCAAGGAACATAGCGATGTAGATGGTTTCGATGAAGCATCCAAAGGCGTTAATGGTTACGAGGAGGAATACATCTTTCTTCTGTGTCGCATAGTAAAGCCAAAGCGTCGCACTGAAGAGCGCCACAACATAAGGAATAGATTGAAACCCTTCTGTTGTCTTCTTCTTCCAAATCCTATAGAACGTTGGCCTGCGTCAAAAAAAAATCTGAATATTAATTACTCAATTATAACCGAGAATATTGATGTAACGTAGTCATACATATATGCTCATTTGTTACATATTACTTACACAGGAGAGAGGAACACGGCGAAGGAGATGAGATTTCCTGAAAATTATACAAGAATAATATAACAAAAGTATGATATTAATAAATCGATATTAAATCTCTAGAATTTAGATTAGGGTTGCAGAACTTGATCAAAAATATTCATAGGAAATGAACACAACGTTAGTATCATACCGAGCAAGCCAAAGACAAAGGCCCATGTGTTTTCAGTGTTGAAGAGACTCATGATTTTCTTTTGGTATATATAAGTTGTTAAGGGTTTTTAGGAGGAAGAAGAAGAGAGATAGCACTTAGATTTGTAAGTGTTATCTCTTAATATAAAAGCTATTGGCACGAGCTTAGTGTTTCGGGGACTTCACGTATATATAGGGGTTAGGGTTAAAGAGAGGAATGGGGTTTGTGTGGGAGATGGAAAAAGGAGAAATGTTTGTGTGAACAATAATATTTTGAATATTTTTTGAAAAAATAAATTTTAAAAAGTGTTTGGGTCATTGTAGATGTATGACAAAAAAAAGACCTGCAACAATAATTCACACGCTAAACCATTACCAAATTATATACACTTTGACGTACAAATAACAATTCTCTGTTACCAAAATAACCTTTTTTGGGGTTTGGCTTAAGAAATAAAACATAATTAGTTATGTTAATAATGCTTGTCAATCTCAGTTTAGGCAAAGCTCTTTTTTTAAGGATTATGTCTAGATTCTACGTATGCATCTCTATATATACGATGACATAACTAATGACCTAATCATTTTACGAGTTTGCAGGTTTTCACCAATCCTCTTATTTAACTTATTTAAACAACTTAATAAGTATATTGACAACTTCGGGTTCAACTAATATGTTTTCTAGTGATTAGTTCATTCACTTTTATTCTACATGTTTCCTTATGTTGACGCTTGCGATGATTTCGTAGTGCTAATTAAAATTAAACCAGCCAAGTAACGTAACTACAAATGATCAATCTGAATGACATACTTTGCAAAATCAATTTGCATGTAGTGGAAAATTATATTCAAAAGTTATTGTGCGTTTAGTTATATATGGATGTACAACTAATATAAATATATCTAATATAAATAGATACACCATATAAATATAATGTAATGAATTGAGAATTCCACTAGTTCTCTATCATTAAAATATTACGACAATCTGGAATTTGCTTTAATAAGATATTTAAAGAAAGTGAGATTTGCAAAGTTCTCACTAAATTTACGTTACCAAGCAAATTAGTTCACGTGACACTGTATGTCAAATTATTATGCCGTTTTCACTTTAGCTCTTTTTAATCCTGATATTCATGTTTCTTTATAGAGCAAAACAATAAATAGCCGTTTCTCAATCATTATTCTTTTTTTTTCCGTACCATCGGAATAAATAACATGATCTTTCGTTAATTACACATATATAGGAGCTCATAGTTCGTTTTTTTAATTTTTTTTAATTTTTTTTTGTTGAGTGCATAGTAAATTTTGTCAAAGTTTTTTTTTATCTATTATAAATTTATAATCATACTAAGTTTGTACTTTATTATAACAGATAGTTAAATATTGGTGCGAATTTTTTTATCTTCTCAAATCATTTTCATTACGAAAAGTGAAACTCTTTGGCGAATTTTTTATCATAGGAAAAAGTAAATACCTGACGGATTAGAAAGAAATACCTGATGGACACTAAAAATTACTTGTATTCACCTGGTATGCTGCGTAGGGACATTAAAAATTAGATAATTTACAAACTATAATTATTTACTTGTCCTAGTACATATTGTGGATATCAAAATAAGAAATACTATGGATCATATTTAGAGACTAAATCTTGATAAATACCTTACATAACCAATCATTAGCGTAATAAAAATAAACTCTACTTGTTATTGCATTGATATATATGTCTATAATGTCTCACATGGTTATCATTTTGTTCAGGTTTTAGGTTAGTTCAATTACTACAAAGCATACACTTTTCTTATTGTTTTGAAATTGCTATAATTAACCTCCAAAACAACCATCATTAGATTAGTTGTTGAATTATGTAATTATCAATAGACCTAAATTAATAGCATATCTTTTAATATTACATGTGCGTAAAACTATAAACTTTACTATGTTATATACATGTGATTCGTTGAAGTTGTAACTAATCTGAGAGGCAAAAGATTAATCCATTCATATCATTAAACATATATACAATATATAACACAAGTTAATTAATTAAATGTGAATCACATTTGCTCTTGCAATAAACAAATCTTGAATCATGCAATTTCTTGTAACTAATTATACCTTTTTCGGATCTTATTTTACTTTATTTTAATGGTCTCTTACAGTAACTAGTTTGAAAAAAAAGGCTTAATAAATATTTTGTCGGGAAACAAAAAGTAAAATCATTTTCATTACGTCAGGCCTCTCCTACGCGCGCATTAGGGATAGAAAAGCTCTATTAGCGTTACAAGTGGCAAACTTTAGACACAGAGTGCCAATAATACGTATAGACCTTTTCTTGTTTTGCCAGTAGATAGATATGTACGTAACCACCTTTGCTTTGTCGTCGTACTTGTACATGCACACATACATATATATGGAAGGTTTTTTTATCGCACTGATTTTAAGGCTCCCAAGTCAAAAACATATGATCATTGCCAAATTAGTAAGATTATCGAATCAACCAAAATGGCTGATTAGTTAAGTTTTTTTTTTTTTTTTTTGGTTTAATTTATATATGTAATGGCTGATAAGTTAGTTTGGGAGTTTGATTAATTAATTTAAGTTACTGGTTTAATTGGGTTATGTGATTCAGTTTTTTTTCCGGTCTCACTATTTGATGTGAATCAGAATAGTAATATATATAACGATGTGTATACGAATTACTAGCTAGACTATATGTTTTGCTCGATGAAATATATAAGTATTAGAATATAAGAAACTAATCAAATTTACCAAAAACTTTTACCAAATTTTTTTTTTTTTTTACCAAAAATAACACAGTAGTAAATCAAGGTTAATACGTATCAGATTTAAACATAAGCAAAAAAAATTCAATATTCTAATTAACACCTAAATGAAATTTTGAACATCATATATACATAATATTAATATAATTATTATTACTGAAAATCTATTTGAAGTTCGCGTCCATTAGAGGCCAAATCTTTTACGAATGAGAAACATAATAAGGTAGCAGAAAAGATAAAAAAGGAACATAATGTAGTAGTTTTGGAGCATCAGTATAATATTTATAAAACATTAAAAATATAAAAATATTTAGCTTTAAAAACAAAACTATCGATTCACTTACACTGTAACATTTTTGTATAAAAATAAATAAATATATATATAGATAGATATGTGTCTATATACAATACGTGTACTACTTCTTTATCGGTACAGATTATACTCTTGTAATGTTATACAGTATGTTTTTATTTATTTATGAAATGTAATGTTATATGTTCAACTCTATACCGTTTTCTCTTGACGTTCGCAAGACATGTGTCATTTATCCCAAAAAGCTAAGATATTTTCGTACGTATATGTAAACGTGATATATATGATTTGACCAAATTCAACTGGTAAAAGGTATCCATCATATATATTATCAGTTATCAATGTATTTATTTTCCTAATTGATCATATTTGGGAAAAAAATTTATATACATACTGAAATTTTATATAATGGATATGCTTTATATGCATACTGATGTAGGTAAAATACGTTATACGTAATGTATGAACCAAATAATCATGAGAGAGTCTAGTCCAGCCGTTAGAGTTCTTTAAAAAAAAAATCTAGGATATTGAAGATGACTATGTTTTTATTTTGGTAAATTTCATCTATCCGCATGTGTGTTTAATTGAATAAATAAAAATATAAAGAATAATTTGATTATGTTGTTTAATTTTTGGGTTGGTTTGATTGTTCAGTTTAATCCAATTGGAAGCTTGTAATCTGGGTTTATTTTTATTTGCTTAATTATTTGAGACTAGATTTGTGGCGCAGGATTTTACTTATAAACTATTAACAATATAAGCCGTGAATATAAATATATATATTGAATTTTAAAAGATAAATCTATAATGACATAAACCTATTTATGAAATGATATATAACATAGATTTTATTGAGAATAATGTTTCTCTTGAAAAAAACAACAAATTTTTAGGTAACACGTGGTAAAAAATTAGTTGAAAAAATTCAGAGAAATATAATACAATCTCGACCATGTCATGTTCATACATCTTTTTGAATTTAGTCAATTTCTCTTGAAATTATTTTGCTGTCATTTTATTCGTCATATTCTAATATGCAGTCGTCCACCTCGCGACATTTTATCTCTTTTCACGTTCTTTTCGTTAAAATAATAAATTAAATTTTTGATTCATTATAAACTTATATTAAAATTATATTCTCTTTATCTATTTCATTTTTATATTTTTTTTTTTTGTCTATTATAAAATGTTCTTTTTCCTACATATTAAATTTTATATTTGGATTCTTCCTATTCTCATACATTGCATTTTCCATGAAACATTGCACTCTAACGTTATTGTTTAAAGAAATCTTGTATCTAATTGTACTTTTAAATCACAATTCTTTCCTTAAATATATTATACAATTTTATATATATTTTATCTTGATTTTGGATACATACTTTTTTCTTGAAAAATAGATATTCTTATTTCGTGTAATCTAAATTCTATAGTTTACTATCATATAAACTTTTTTTAATCTAAATATTTTATAACTCTTGAAAAGGTTAATGTCTTTCTAGCGTGATAACATATTTTTTTGTTTTCTACTTCTCATATATAAATTATATGTATTTGAAAATTATCTATATGCTTCTAATTTTTATTCATATTTTTATCTTATATATTTTTGTGCTGTGTTTTATTAATTCATTAACTTCTATTTTTGAATTATCTATTTGTATATTAACTTCTATTCACATATTTTTGTGTGTTATATTATATTACTTTTTATTTATATTAAACAATGTTATTGTTTATGAAAAAATATTTTCTTTTATTAAAAGATGATAATATAAAAGTATGTGAAACTTTTTTTTAATGTTTCTTCGTTTAATAAATAAATTGAGTGGAAGTTTTATAAAGTCATATATATAATTTAAATTTTGATATCAATCAAAACGATTTAAATGGCAATTTGGTTTGAAATGCACCTATTAAATGTATTGGGTAAGGGGTTCGAATCTTTTTGGTAACATTTTATACCTATTAAAAATGTATGATGACGTGTACGCTGATGTGTCGCCTATGTGGACACTCTAGATGGAGAGAAAACTCTCTCATTATATATATAGATTATGTTTACGTAATGGCTTCTTGCGATTACTCTAGCTGATGTCATGACTACTTTTTGTTGTTGTTGTTAAGAATTTAGTTTTTAAGATAGATCACTAAAATATTACTCCATCCGTTTCGTTTTAGTTGTCGTTTTAGGACTTAAATTTTGTTTCGTAATAGTTGACGGTTTAGATTTTCAATGCAAATGTTTGGTAAAAATTCCAGTATTACTCTATTGTTTAATGTTTTGGCCAATGACAAAATTTATAAAATATATTAATAAAAGATAAAACAGAAAATTTAATATTTTTTTTAATTTGTGTGAGAAAACCTTAAACGACAGCTAAAACAAAACAGAGGGAGTATGATTTTGTAAAACCCGAATGATATAATATCTAGTGGTGACCTCTATATATCATTATTTTGTTTTATGGCTTAACATTCAATCAATTTTTTTTTTTTTGACAGCAATCAATTTTTAATTTAGACACGATATTTAAAATTTTTAAGGTTTAATATACTATTTTTATTCAATAGTAGTCACTGACTCACTGTGACGACAAAGGTATAAGATTCTCCTAGATTGTTATATACTTATATCTAATTATCTCACGTTCCCACTACAAACAATAATTGACAACAATTCCGTTATTTCTGTATAATATTGTTTCGTTTTAGATTCATTTAGAGAAAAGCTAAAAACAAATTCTTATTTGTCTTTTACTTTCTGTGGTTAACCACCTGAGTCACGAGACTCGAGTCAAATCTCATAACTAATAAGTCTTCAATCATATATAGTAGTAATCATATAATTATACATTATATATCTTTATGAAACTAAATCTTATTATTCGAAGGGTGACATATAAAATGGGAGGGAAAACACACAAATTTTGTTTCTTCCACAAATTAGTTTCTCTTGACACCCCCCAAAAAAAAAAACAAATCAAGGTGTAGTGGATAGATTAATTTTCAGTTTTTAATGTTTTCTACAACAACTAAATCAAGTTATCTGAAAACCAAAACGCTAACAATTTGTCAGTTAACAACTTATTTAGTTTAAATACAAAGGGTGTGGGATGCGAATGAAAGTTTTAATAAAAATGGACAATATTGTGATTTTAAACATTAATTATTAAGAAATTCATCCGAATAATATAACAATTAAAAACAAATATGATTGAGAGAGATATTCATAATTGGCTAACAGATGTAATAACGAATTAACATAAAACTAGTAAAATACATACAAATCATTTATATTATATAAAGAAACAAGTATTCTGATAAAGCTTTGACATTTTATTTTAAGAAAAGTTATAGAATAACTAATTGAAATATTTATTTAAAATATTTATCTGCCTCGGTTGGAGACACATGATCAATTGGTTTGGCACTATCACAAATCAGGTGAGTACACGGTGAGAACGGGCTATTGGTTGGCAACACACGATCCTTTTGACGACGAGCCTCCCATTGATGCCCCGGCTGGCTCTGTTGTATTGAAGAACAGGATTTGGAAATTACCTATCCTACCCAAAATCAAACATTTCCTATGGCGAGCAGTTACTCGTTCTTTGGCGACAGCAGATCGACTAATTTCTCGAGGTTTACAAATAAATAGAATCTGTCAAAGATGCAAAATCTCAGAAGAGAACATAAGTCATACTCTGTTCCAGTGCTCTTTTTCAATGATGGTTTGGCGACTTGTCAATATCCCTTCTATAACTATAAACTCTTTCTCCAATGACTGTGAGGAAAATTTGAATTCTTTATTAGATTTTTATGATTCTCAAGGCAGCTCAAGACATCAAAAACTACTACCCTGGTGGTCACTTTGGCATATCTGGAAATCACGTAATAATTTCATCTTTAATCAGATAAGAGAAAACCCTTCTAAGAGTGCTTTACAAGCCAAAACAGACACCAGGGAGTGGATCGAAACAACTGGCTTGAACGCTACTCCTTTGCATGGTCGGGATACGATCATTGATACCAATTGGACCCGTCCTCCTACTCACGTTATTAAATGCAATTATGATGCCGGGTTTAATTCTGTTTCGGGTCACGTGACGGGAGGATGGATCATTCGGGACAGCAATGGTTTCTCTAAATGTTGGGGAGCAGCAACATTACACCAAGCACGATCACCGCTTGAAGCTGAGGGGCACGCTCTACTTTTTGCATTACAACAAACATGGTTAAGGGGATTTACGGCAGTTATGTTTGAAGGAGACTGCGAGGTTTTAATTAACATCATCAATGGTGTCTCCAATGATATAGCAATTGATGGACTGCACCAAGATATTCTCTTTTGGAAAGCAAAGTTTAGGGATGTTTCCTTTGTTCATACAAACCGGTTATGTAATAAAGTAGCTCATTCTCTAGCAAAAAAAGGCTGTTTAAATAGAACCTTTTATTCCGATTGTGTAAATCCACCAATTTGGTTGACTGAACTCATGTATTTTGATCGTATACAATCAATATAAGTGTTCTTTGCAGAAAAAAAAAAAAACTAATTGAAATAAAATTTTAAGATATTTGGAACATTTGTTTATGTATAGCAAATTTTTTTATAGTTACAATAGTTTGCTCAATATATGTTTCATGGACTTAATGATAGATTTCAGCTAATATATAACACAAGATGGTGAAATTTCGTGTTGATTTTTTAAATAATTTTTATTTAACTAATATTTAAATAAAATATATTTCAACGTTTGAGAAAAAACAACTTTTAATTTAGAACAATATGGAATGATACGAACCATGTTATTATGATTGAAGTCAAAAGCGTTAAACGTCCGCAAATGCCACGTTTGCAAATGATTGCATGAAAGACCATGAAACTCTTGAATCAAAAAAGTTCAATGATGTGTCAATTAATCTCTTACTCACTGATAAACTGCGGAAAAGATATATATTAATCACAAACTCACTGATAAACTGCGGAAAAGATATATATTAATCACAAATACAAAGAAATTTATGCAAGAAATAATGAAAACAAAACTACCAAACCATTTCTCTATCACTTGTCAATTCCTTAAGAAAATTTTCCATATACAGTTTATTTGGACTGAATCTCAGACCAACAAAATTAGTATCAGTAGATCCAAATTTATGGTAAACCAACTTAGATTTTAATAATTTATTTAGTTAGGGTTAGAGCTTGTTGCCATTACATAATTTTACGTATTTCGTATGATTTACTATAATGTTTTTAGATTGCATAATTTGAACTATGAATTACCAACTTGTGCTTCATTAATACACACAACACACATATGTATAGATGACCGATATGTATGCAAAAGTTAAGTAAAATGAAAAATCGTTGTCCCATAATTGGTTACGTTTCCAAATGCCAACCTCCTCCACCATCCAAGCACCACTTGGAAAGTTCATACAACTTGAGCCATTGCTTTAAAGAAAGGTCACATTTTTCCTTTAAAACTCTTTTTATATTCTAAGATAATTCATAGCGATATTTAGAATTGTTATTATTTTGGATGATAGATATTGTGCTACATTAATTAAAATGTAGTGGACTAGTCCTCATCTAATAATATCTTTCAAACCATAATTTTAATAAAAGACATAAATTACAAGAAAAATTATTGCGACCATAAAAATTTTTATCTACAAGAATAGAAAATTGTGTTCTTTATTCTTGAGAAATTTCATAAAATATCTTTTATATGTATTATTTTCCAAAACCTACATTAACGAAAAATAAGAAAAACATGTACTATAGTAAACTACATGTAGCCTTAACTACATCTGATTTATTTGTCATGCTAATATTAAAAAATCACATAATGACATAAATTAAGTGAGTAAAATTAGGGTAATATGGCTAATGAGGTTAGTAACACTTTAAAAGACAATTTGCCCTTGATATATAATATAATCTACTATAGTAACTAGCATTTTCAAATTTGATTGACGGAAAGATTTTTAGGTTAGAAAACTACCGTTCACAAGTGATAAAAGTTCATATTGCTAAGCATATATAGCTAGGTTGTCAAAAACATTTATGAGCAAAATCCTTATATTCTAGCGTTGGAGAGTTATCAAAAAGTATGTTTGGCTCTGAGTAGCCTTGCTTTTTTTTACTTAGTAAAAACTCATATAGTTAATTTTTGATGATCCCAAAAATCAAGAAAAAAATTCGATAACCAAATTTATGCACGAATAGTTATTGTTAGCATTTATCATTAATTGTTTACAAAGTACCTTAAAATTTATTCTTTAGCATTTTAGCTGAAAAACTATTAAATATGATAAATAAGACTAGTTCATCCTAATAACTAAAATTTTTAGTTTTGATAGTTTAAATGTTAAACTTTAATTAATTATTTATAGTATTTGCTATTAGCTCTTTTGATTTTTTGTTTTCTCTCCTAATTTTGACAACAAATATTTTTGTCAACGCATGGGTAAAGCAACCATTTCAGCTTTCAGACACAACAATAACTCAGATAAATTAGTTTAACAAAAAACAAAAACTGAGAATTACAATTAGCAGGTTACCAATTGTTGTGGCAATTAATTCTTAGGATTTGAGTTCATAAATTTTAAAGGACATTTTCAAAACAAGATATTTTCAGCTTGTTATACTAGTTATATTTGAAGATTTTTATACGAGATTATGTCTTTTTGTCACTTTTCTTTATAAAGACGGAATTCGAATGGCAGAAAAAAGAGGAATTAATAAATATTAGGAATTAGTTAAAAGAAAAAGCAAAAGAAGAGGAGAGGAGATACACAACAACAAAAATGTGGCTCCTCTATTGTACGTAGTTGCTCTCAGCCTCCTCCATCCAATCTCCTTCTTGCCATATTTTTTCCACCTTCGGTATCTTTCTCTATCTTTTCATTTTCATTTTTCTGTTTTTAATTTATCAACCAACTTGCATCGTATTCGTACATAACTGGTGTCGGTGTACGTTGATTGCGTTCATAAAAAAGAATATCTAGAAAATGTTTTTTAATATATGTTTGAAATTTAATTCTTAATTATCATTTGAGAAGGTTATTTATTCACGTAACCAAATTCTAGATCATAATTATGTATATGATCTTGATGACAAAATATGTAAACAGTGGGAATGTAAGTTTTTCGTGGATTGCCGAAAAGCTTTTCTGCACTTTTGTCAAATTGTATAATTTATGATAAAAGTGCATTACTGATTAATTTGCATGATATATATAAAGATAAATACTTATGAATAATAGTGCATTATTGATTAAATTGCATGCTATAAATAAAATAGATTAATTTCTACAACTACATGCAAAACGCTTACTAATGAGAATGTCACTTGGTAACTAACCAAGATATTGTTTACCTTTTAGAAAGGATATATTTCATCTGCTTAATCTATAAGAAAATGTAGGATTATCATATATTGTATGTATATATTCTGATTTTTATATTTAAAAATATTACACGAAAAAATACAAACCAAAAAGCTTATTATTGCAGTAAACTTTTAGCATTTGAGTTCGTAAAATTTTAAAGGTTATTTTTCAAAATGAGAGATTTTTAGCTCGTTATACTTGTATAGATAAATTTTTAACCTTTATTTTCAGCTCCTGAATCAATCTAAAATTTTGTAACATATTCCCATGCGGTCGGTATATATACTGTTTCAATACATTGATTGATCACATTCACAAGAAAAAAACAACTACTATTAATGATTGACCCAACGTAAATCATATAATTACATTCAATTCAATATAATGGAAAGAATCCATGAAACAGTGAAATTCCATTAATTTGTTATAGTGATGAGTCCGTTCTAAAAATCCCGCCTACTCCGATTACTCTTCGCTTAATCGCTAGGTTCATTTTCTTCGTCTCGATTAATGACTAATCCCTTAAAAAATCAGTCACCCGATTACTCTCCGCTTTATCCGATTAATTCCCGCATAATCCGATTATTTTCCGTCTATTCTTACATATCCCGATTAATTTTTTATTCCAAGTATAAAAAACTTTTTTTTTTGTTATTCAAACATTTGAATTGGAAGTTTGTGATATTTTAAAATAATTTATGTTTAAATTTTTAATAAAAAAATTATAAAAATTTGTCTTAAAATATATTTTTATGTATTTACTATAATTTTGAAAACAATATTTGATTAATATATTTTTAAAATATTAAAATAACCTTAAAACTAATCTCTGATTAATCTTGATTTTAATCCGATTTTCCGATTAATCGCTAGACCCATACCAAACGTTTAACCATTTTTCAAACAAGGGTGATGACTGATGTCATGATTGGTTTTTTTACTCCAACCTTTTTGGCAAATCATGGCTAACCATGTACATCGAGACTCGTGATGTGCGAGTTCGTTTCATGCAAAATTTATGTTTTTATAAGATACGAAAATGAAAAGGAAAATAAGCAATTATCAAACAAAAAGGGAAACAAACATCCATGAAGATAGCGATCACGTCGGCTTTATCTAGAGATCGTATAAAAAGAGAAAGATTAAAAGAGAGATTGGAGAGGATATGATATGATTGGCCACATTTGTTATTGCCACTTAATAAAATTCTTTATTTATTTTATTTCTAAAAATGAGTTGTGTCAAGTTTCTTCTTCTTTTATTTCCGCCCCTAACCTTATATACAAAGTTGGATAAGAAATTCAATTGATTTTATGTCTTGGATTTACGAAATTTTTTTTTTTTTTTTTTGAATCGAATAGTAATCACTACTAATTATTTCGTTTTATTTTTTATTTTCCAGTTTTTCTGTTAATATTTTTTGCTAAATCAAACTAGTTTATGAGAAGACTTATTTGCACTGATTGCTATTACTATTCAAATTCCTGAACTGAACAAGGAATTTGATTGATAACACATATATAGTTAAAGATGATGAAACAACATAAGTTACTAGTATATATATGTTTAATATTGAGTCATTCACTTCTTAATATTATAAGTTGAATGACTGAGATAAATTTCAAAGAATTTGCAATAAGTTAAAGCTTTCCTCATCATTGACCCAAAAAAGGTTAGGTTTTTCATTTAACGGTCATGCTATTCTTGTTTCAAAAAAAAAAAAAAAAACGGTCACGCTATTCAGTTCCATAGATTTGTTTCTAAAATTAGGTCATTCCACAATCTTATTAGTTAGAGCCAACATTAATACAAACAGATAAATCTGTCAATATTATTACAAAATTTGTCTGTTAAAACAGAGAAAAAAAGTAAATTTTAAAAAGAATTTGATAAAAGTTTTTTTTCATGTGATAATTATTTTGAGAAATAAGTTTTATTTTTAACGGTAATTAATCGCGGTAGTAGTTTAAAGGACCAGTTCATTCTTGTATATTTCCTTCACAAACAAAGTATTTTCTTAAATTTTAAAATCAAGCAAAGTTTCTATATGAAAACAAAAAAATCCCTAAAATCAAATGATATTTTCCATTCTTTACTACACGTACCAATGACTTTTACTACATCGTACCTATATTGGCTCTTTTTTATGATGACGGCGTAGATGTGAGTCATGTGACTACTAGATTCCAAAAGTTACCATTGAAGGATTATAATTTGGAACTAAGAATTAAGCTTTGGTGGAGCAACCACATAAGTATACGTAGACGTGTAGAACCAACAAGTTCATCAGCAGTTTTATTTTCCGAATTTGCACTAAACTCTAGATACATTCATGATCGATACCGTACGTATAAGTTTTTGATTTTTTCACGATTACGGTTTCATTAGAGGGAAATTACTTTAAGTTGTATATTTGAATACACATTTTGAATTTAAATAATTGACTTAGTGTGAAGTATAACTGTTAAATAAAACTCAAAATGAAAAAAGCTTTTTACGAAGAAATATCTCACATTGGAAAGATGGAAGGGACTTGAATAATATATAAAAAAGATGTGGGTTTCTTCACTCATTGCCAATTGATTTTGAGTTATAAGCTCATATAATCTAACACTTTCGACTTCTTTTTACAAATCGTTTATATATTTTTCTGTGTTACCCCACCAAAAATAAAAATGTGGCTGCTTCAATTTGCACAAGCCAAATCGATCACAATCATATATGCTATAAACTGACCCAAACTCGTGCCCTATTTGCTATTTGATACCGTTTTCATAGGTAGTATTTGACTGAAATATAATTAATTTAAAAACAATGTTTTCCTTAATCTAAAATAAATATGTTAATAGATTTATTAATCATCGTTGGGGATAAGACTTTACATATAAGTACCAAGTTTTTTTTTTTTTTTTTAAATTATCTTATTAGTTGTTCGCATGATAGACAAATTATTGAAGGCTTTATTAGCCTTTCTATGAGTAAACATTCCACTCTTCTTGAAAGAGAACAAGATAGATATTATCACAGCTTTGTTTTTTTCTTTCCATTCAATTCTTTTTTCTCCTTTTTCTTTTGTTTTTAGTTTTTTTTTTCTTCTTATGTATATTAAGAAGAACATATCTGATTTTTTCGGTCTTCCCCAAATTTGATGCAACACTTGGCAACTTGGGTAGTTGCATACTTATTTACTCCTCTTTCCTAATTTTGAAATCTATTTTTTTATGGTGCGCGCGCATATTTATAAACATTGAATAATCTATATATATAATGGGAGATTGGATAAATATAAAATTAGATAATTATATCTTAACATATAATGAGTAAATATTTCTAAATGACTAGAGATATGAAAAAAGAAACTTAACATATAATTAAATATTCCTAAATGACTGGAGATATGAAAAAAGAAACTTAACATATAATCATTTTTAAGAGTTACAATTATTTATTAGAATGAAGAAAAATAAGACTTAAAAATATATTAAATTTAAAGGTTTTTAATGAAAATAAAAAGTAATTTATTTCTGAAAAATACACATTTAAAATTAAGAAATATTTGTTAATGTTAAAGTATCAATTCATGATACTAATTAAAAATAAGAAGGATTGAGTACATATTATTATTTATAATTATAATATAATATAAATGGTTACATTAATAAAATTTTCTATATTATCAATGTTTTCTAAATTAAAAAGTGGTGGGTTTTTTTAAGAAATCAAATGAATACCTAAAAAAGAAAAACAAAATATTAATCAGTGTTTATGAAATTTTAACATAGATCGAAAACATTTAAGGTGATTTGAAATAAAACAAAAACTATCCTAAACATCACAAATAAAAATAAAATAATCTAATCGAATAAGAAATTATGTAATAATAATATTTACGAATGCTATTTGGAAATTAGAATAGTAATGGTATATTGAAGAGTTTTCAATTAAAAGTAAAAATTAAGGATTAAAAAAATATATTTTAAAATTAGAATGATTTATATGAGTTCGTAAGTTACGAATTTTACGAAAATCAACATTAAGAATACTATATAGAATTATAATACGTCAAATTATATATGTGAATTTGTTTTTTGTATTTTTCAAACAGTCAAGATAAAGTGTGAAATTTGATGTAAAATTTGATGTTTGTGAATAGGAATGAGTCCATATATGAGATTTGTTGGCTATAAAGCAACTTTACATGCACCAAACATGGTGAAAGAAATTTTATGACATGATGAAAAAAAAAGAAAGAAATTTTATGACAAATATCTCTCTGAAATTTTTTAAGGGTTGGCTGTATAAATCACCCCATACTTATAGCACTAAAGTGGAATCCCCCCAAACTATTAATCTCTTCACTATACACCCCAGTCTATTAATTTCTTAACAATTCCACATATCTAATTAAATCCTAAATGACGTTTACTAAACCATTAATCGCGTTTCACTGTACCACGTTTAGATTAATCTACTTGTAAAACGTTGACCACACTTTAATTAGACCTTCTTAGTGAGAAAGAGGGTTTCAAATTAAACCCTAAATATTTCTTTTGTCAAATCGTTTTGATTCACTTCTTCTCGTTTTGGTTCGTTGTTGTTAAAGCCAATCAGCCATCTTCGGAAGTTTTAGAGATTAGAGTCATCGCCGTGATTTTTCTCCAGGTCTGATTGGTTTCTCTGCATTGATTTTCTTTAATGTTTCATTGCAATTGTTTGACTATCTATGAATATGCTTGAGATAGTTACGTCAACGTTTTTTTTGTTTTTGGATTCTGGGTTTTAATGTTTACATATACTAGTTAAAATTCATCTACTTAACTAGTTTTCTTAGCTCTTCATGATCATGCTCTGAAAACGTCATTCAGTTTCTAGTGTTTTCATCTAACATAATTTTCATCATCACCTTGATTTCTAGTGTATCTTCTCTGTTCAATAGGGATTGCAGCAACTTATTAAAGGAATTAAAGGAAAACGTAGGGATTGCGGCAACTCCGAAAGAAATGACGTAAGTGTTGTTATATATATATATGTTTTTGCTATTAGAGTCGTAAGTGTTGTTGTGAGTTAGTAATTTGCAAATTCGGTTTCGTAGTGACGAAGTAGAAATTGATCCAGAGGATATGCTTTATAATGAGAGTGATGAGTCTAGTGATGAAGAGAGTGACAAAAGACGTGATGAGGAGGGTGACAAAGGACGTGATGAGGAGGGTGACAAAGGGAGTGATGAATCTAGTAATGAAGAGAGTGATAATGTGATTGCAGATGAAGAAGAACATGAAGATAATGGGGAAAAGAAGACTAGAAAAGGTAAAAAGAAGGAAGAGGAGAGTGAAGATGTATTGGAGCGTGATGAGTATGAAGTGCAGGAATCAGTAGCCAAATTTGTTGATGAGATTAGAATTGCCCGAAATACAATCCCAGAAAGCTCAGATGAAGATGAGGATCCGATTGTGGTGAGAGATAGAAGAATCAAAAGGGGAAGAGGAAGTGATAGATTCGCAATTGGAGATGCTTTCTTAACCGGTGTTGAGTTCAAAGAAGCTATTTTGGACTACGCATTGAAAACAGGACAGAATGTGGTTCAAGAAAGGTGGGAGAAGGACAAAATTTCGTTTAAATGTGGGATGAATGGAAAATGCTTGTGGAGGGTTTATTGCTCTTATGATGAGCCGAGGCAACTGTATTTGGTGAAGACAGTTTATGCATGGCATAGTTGTACTCCTAATGGGAAGTGTAAAATATTGAAAAGCCCTGTAATTGGAAGACTATTCTTGGACAAGCTGAGAATAAATGACAAGTTCATGCCTGCTGATATTCAAGAGAATATCAAAGATAAATGGAAAATTGTGTCTTCAATACATCAATGCCAAAGAGGAAGACTTCTTGCTCTGAAATGGATTGACCAAGAGTATGCCGAACAATTTGCTCATCTTCGAGGGTATGTCCAAGAGATACTCAATGAAAATAAGGGATCAACAGCATTCATTGAAACATATCCAAATGCAGCAGGTAAAGATGTGTTCAACAGATTTTATGTCTGTTTTGACATACTCAAAAAGTTATGGGCAGGTAGTTGTAGGACTATAATTGGGCTTGATGGCACATTCTTAAAGGTTGCTGTTAAAGGAGTCCTCTTAACTGCCGTGGGACATGATGCAAATAACCAAATCTATCCAGTTGCATGGGCTGTGGTACAGTCAGAAAATTCGGATAATTGGTTGTGGTTTGTCACACAAATTAAGAAAGACTTAGGTTTAGATGATGGTAGTCGATTTGTCATAATATCAGATCGATCAAAGGTTATTTATGCTCTTATGTTCTGTTATTCTTTTTGTTCAGTATTTTTTTTTACTTTCTACTCAATTAAATAACAGTTTCCCTTCATATTTTGTAGGGTCTCCTTAGTGCAGTGAAAACTGAATTGCCAAATGCTGAACACAGAATGTGTGTTAAGCATATCGTAGAGAACTTGAAGAAGAACCATGCCAAAAAAGACGAGCTAAAGACATTAGTGTGGAAGCTAGCTTGGAGCTATAATTCAAAGGAGTTCAAGATCAATCTTGACAATTTGAGAAGGTATGATTTGGCATTGTACAATGATGTGATGAAAGAGCAACCACAAACTTGGTCAAGGGCTTTTTACAGACTTGGTAGTTGTTGTGAGGATGTTGATAACAATGCTACTGAGTCATTTAACTCTACCATCACCAAAGCTAGAGCAAAGTCATTGGTTCCAATGTTGGAAACCATAAGAAGGCAAGGCATGGAACGCATAACTAAGAGGAATAAGAAAGCAAATAAGCATCAAGGGAGATTTTCAGAGTATGTAGTTGATATTTTGGCATTAGAGAAGCCAGTTGCTGAACGGTGTAAAACATGGCGTTGCACCCATGGGATATTTGAGGTGTTTATAGATGGAAATTCTCATAAAGTGGATATGCAGAATAAAACATGTTCATGCGGCAAGTGGCAAATAACTGGGATTCCTTGTGAGCATGCATATGGTGCGATGATTGATGCTGGTTTAGATCCCGAAAATTATGTCTCTTTGTTCTTCTCGACTGATCTCTGGAGAGATACTTATGAGAGAGCCACCAATCCATTAAGAGGTCCAAAATACTGGATGAATTCAAGTTACAGGTTAGTAGTTGCACCTCCAGAACCTGAACTTCCTGGAAGAAAGAAAAAGACAAAGAAAAAGAGTTTTCAAAGGATAAAAGGAAAAAATGAGTCGCCAAAGAAGAAGAAAAAGAAGAAAGAAGTGGAAAAACTTGGGAGAGAAGGGCGCATCATCCACTGTAAAAGCTGCGGTGAAGCTGGACACAATGCAGCTGGTTGTAAGAAGTTTCCAAAGGAGAAGGTGAAGAGGAAAAGGAAGGCAAAGAAAATTCCATATGATGAGGTAATTTATGAGTGATTTAACATCTTATTTGTTGGTTTGCTAATGGAATGATTGGTATTCGTCTCAGTTTCCAAACAAGAAGGCTAAATTGGACAAGACGGAAAAGAAGGCTAAGATGGACAAGACGGAAAAGAAGGCAAAGAAAGCTAAGAAGGATAAGAAAGCACATGGATTTCATGAGGTAATTATTGTTCGGTATTGATATTGTTTTAACATTTTGTATTGGTCCCATTTTTGACATTAATCCATATTGCAGGTTGGTGCTTCGTCTAGTCAAGTTCCTGAAACAATCTCACTCACACAGCCAACACAAATGACGAAAGGAACACAAACAAGCAATGATGCTGTGGTTTAGGAGTCAACTTATGCATTATTTTTTTTATTTTTTTGCATGTTCTCTATACTCGTGACATGTAAAACGTTTCATAACGAATGTTTTCTTTTCATGAATAAGTTAATTTTATTTAATTGTTGTTATTTGGAAAACCTCTTTATCAATAAAAATATCACTTTAGGGTTCAATTTGAAATGTTTAGCGTTTAATTTGAAATGTTTAGCGTTTAATTTGAAACCCTCTTTCTCTCTGAGAGGATCTTACAATTTGAAACCATCTTTCTCACTAAGAAGGTCTAATTAAAGTGTGGTCAACGTTTTACAAGTAGATTAATCTAAACGTGGTACAGTGAAACGCGATTAATGGTTTAGTAAACGTCATTTAGGATTTAATTAGATATGTGGAATTATTAAGAAATTAATAGACTGGGGTGTATAGTGAAGAGATTAATAGTTTGGGGGGATTCCACTTTAGTGCTATAAGTATAGGGTGATTTATACAGCCAACCCATTTTTTAATGTTCACTTTAATAAAAAGATCATGCAACTTATAAAAAAAATTTGAATATTGAAAGATATGAATGAGAAAATATATACGATCTATATTGAGAACTAATTCATAGTCGAGTATATTATATGTGAGCCAATATAAAATGAAGAGACTAGATGTCGGAAGACAACGAGTGAATCATAGAGGAGGAGGATAACAAGAAAAATTTTAGTAAAAAATATGAAAAAAGTATTTACTACTATGGAAAGATAATGAACATGATTAAAGTAAAATCTATTAAAATTCAAATAATTCAAATATTTGTATTGATAAAAAATTTGAATTAAAACTCCGCGCAACGCGCGGGTATATAATCTAATAATATATAATTGTCTGACATTTATTTGTAAGAATTAATTAATATAGTTAGATGATTAATTAAGAAAGAAGACAATTAACATTTTTTTGTTTTTTATTTTTTAATCTTCACAATTTACTAATTTAGTAATGGAAAACCATACACAAAATTTACATCGATGCATTATCCAGATATCATATTGCCTTTAATCATTAAAGTTTAGTGCTAGGAAATTTTAGAAAAAACGAAAATTCTAAAATAAATAAAACACACTCGTCATCCATTAAGGGCAAACGTTTAAAAGATTTCTTGTCTTGTGTACAGTTGGCCGGCAGCTTTGGTGCACCAGTTTTTGTCCCTCTTTTCTAATTCCCTTGTTATTATGCTATTAAGTTTATCTCCTAAAATATTATAAAATCATACATATTCACACGTAAATCCCATTCTTCTAATTAGTATTTTAGTTAAGAGTGTAATCTCTTAAATGCATTACGATAATATTTTTCTAAGTGTGCAGATCGTATAGAAACAAAGTTTTATCTACTCGTAAACTAATTCACATTAACTACTTGAGATTAAACCATATAAGTTTGCTTCGGTTTGAAACCAAACAAGAGTTTGTCACTTTGTTGCGTTTTGACTTTTCTCTTTCTCATGGTTAATATTTTCGATCTTAAATTAAAAAGTATGATATTGAATAATCCCTAAAATCTTAGATAAACCTTACATAGGTTAGCTTATGTAGTCAACAGTATAGTAATATAATAGACTAACAGGACTATAGGATTTTATACAAATTTACACGGATTAAGGTAACTCACTAATATATCTCATATGAAATATCTTAAGAAACCAAACAGTTTATGATTTTACTGGTGTTGTTGATTTTTGCTCATTTTGCATACTAAAAACGACTTTGCATTATTGTATATATTTAGGGATATTTGAGATTGAATCCTCTTTTTTTTCAAGGAGGGTCTCTTTTTAGTGTTAATAAATAATAACGACACATATCCTAATGCCTAGGGGGGTGCTTACTTGGCAACTAGAGAGGAAATATCGAAATCTTCTTCTTCCTTTCATTTCCCTTTTTTTTTTTCTTTCTGTTGTTTAATTTCCCATTTCTTTTTGTCTAGAGTTGTTTTCGATATATATTATAATAATGTAATGAGAAAAATATAGATTTTGGTGAAATGTCAAAATATCTATATAACTAGATCATCATCCGTACTATAGTACGGGTTGAATTTCATTTATTACAAAATTTATAAATTTTATGTTTTAGAATAAAGTTGTGATATATTATAATAGTAAGTGGAAAAATAATATTTTTTTGCTAGTCTCTATATATAATATTAGAATGAATATATTTTCTTTTTTCTATAATATTCAATTATGGATATTTTTTTGTAAGATATGAAAATGGAAAATAAGATTATTTTTTTAAAAAATTAATATTGTTTGAACAATGAGTTAATTTATATTAACAGCCACAAAATGAGAGTGCATATAATTTAGTTAGATCAAAAATCAAAATATCATAAATGAATCGCATCTAAAACGTAGATTATTTTGAATTACTTAAAAAATTAGCTATTATTTTGAATTAATTTAGGAAATTATTTTTTTCAAATTCTGATTCATTGGTTGTTGAAATAGAGATTTGTTTGAGCTAATTATAAAATTTACCACTTATTCACATAATCAAATATGTTATGAACATATATTTGGTATATAATAATACCAAATTCAATCCGTGTGTTGAGTCTATATTTTCATTCTACAATCCGTATGAAAATATTGAGGCACAATCTATTATTTATTATTTTCAAAATTGCTTGCAGAATCAAATTTTCAAATATTTAAAAGTATCAAACCTTATTTAACTCATCTCATCATAAAATCTTAAAATGCCGTCTGTTATAAGGATCATAACATTCTACCATATCATACATTACATTTAACCCGCCCCCTACTATAAATATTTTAAACATATCTTCTTAGAAAATCAAATTAATGTATTTATAATTTTTTTATCTTTTTAATCTATTAAATATTTATGATATTCTTTAATATATTAAATTAAACTATTTTAAAATGTTTCAAATTAAAATCTTTAAATTTTTTATTGTATTATGTAAAATTATGAATTAAAAAAATGATATGAAATTAAATATAAATATTCAAATAGTTATAAGGATCATAACTCATTTCATCATATAATATATTATATTCAACCCGCCGCTTATTATAAATATTTGTTTCAAAAAAGCAAATTAGAGTATTTATACTTCATAAATTTTTGATCTATTAAGTATTGATGATATTAAAAAAAAAAATATTACTCAAATATGAATTTTTGACTCGTTAAATTTGTTTTTTCATACATTGAATAATTTATATTCGTTTTTAAAAATTCAAATCTTGGTATATGCGGAAACTTTTTTACTTTTTTATTTTATTATATAGATGATATAATGATTTATTTATTTATAGAAATAGAATCATATAAAAATGAGAGGTGAAGTATAATGATTAATAACAAATTAATATGGTAAGTTAGATATCAAATCTTATATGTTCATTTTGATTGGTCATTTAATTAATAATAGAATTTTTGTTTTTATAATTAAATTAAATTAATTTTTTTTTGAGCAAATACTAGTTTTCATTCATTCAAATCAAAACTAAGTACAAGAAGGATTCAAAGAACCCAGAGTTTAGAACAACATAAAGAGAGGCATTCCCCAATGCCACAAGAAGATAGATAAGATAGATCAACAAAGGTTCCATGAGAGCTATAAGCCAAAAGCTAGACAACATTTTGACGCATGTGAGATCATGAATAGTTGAGAGGTCTTCCACGAACGAGTCGATGGATGATAAGATGGTCACGGTCAAAAGACAAGGTGACGTTGATGAAGAGTCCAAAGTTGTGAATCTCGCTGGTTGGTAGCATAGGATTCGGACCTTGAGGGTGTTGATGGCTAGATGGTGCTTGAAGATGGTAGATAGATTTGTCGGAAAGTAGTATTTGGACATAAAGCTTTGGTGACAATAATCACACCGTGACGTATTGGAATCGGGAACAAACGACCATAATACTTCAAGCAAAAGGAGTCATAGATCATAGCGATAGGTGAATCTAACAGCAGGGTTCTTAGGAAAAACTCGTAAATCCATAGCATCGAAGGTGATTTACATCTCAAATGGAGTCCTTGGCCATTGAGATTACTAAATCGACACAACAATTGACTAGAGATTGACAAATAAAATTCTGAAACAGACCTGGGCTTGTTAAAACTTGGAGGTGGGCCATAGCAAACGGATTTGGGCTTAGGAGAGGTTAATGGGCCACTTTTGGAAGCAGAGCCCACCAAAGAAAACCCTAGTTTCTCTTCCGTTAGCCAATTCAGATTGAGAAGACGGCGGCTGTACGGAGATGATGGTGAGAAATGCGATGAAGCAAGGCTCTCTGGTGGAGGC
The DNA here is from genome assembly GCF_000004255.2 of Arabidopsis lyrata subsp. lyrata. Taxonomy (NCBI): domain Eukaryota; kingdom Viridiplantae; phylum Streptophyta; class Magnoliopsida; order Brassicales; family Brassicaceae; genus Arabidopsis; species Arabidopsis lyrata. The sequence goes on from NW_003302551.1 coordinate 13,968,853, forward strand.
AAATACGGCGTTTGTAACCTATGGGCATGGTCCAAGGCGGAGGCTGAGAACAATAGAGGATTGGCCTTTCCGGTGAGGAAGACCGTCTCCCAGGCAAGAGGATCGTCGTGCGCCGTCGACGTCTTCACCGGGCATGGCGCAACTGACGGTCCAAGAGAGATATCTCCTGCCATCAACGAAGCCCGGTGTAAGGAATCTTCTGGGGAATTTGATAGAGCATGTGCTGTCCGTTCTGGCCAAGAAGCTACGAGTAGAGGGTGGGGGAGGAAGTTTGCCGGACACCACCTCTGTCCAGAGTCGCTGATTGATGCGTAGCCGCCGAGATATGATGGATTCGAGATGGTTCGAGAGATTTGAAAAAAGGTTACAGATCTGTGAAAATTATTCAAAAAGAGGGGAAAAAAGAAAAACATTGTGAAGCAAAGATAAGCGAGGAAAGTGATGTCCCGACGCCGGCAAGCAAGGGCTTCGCCGGCGTCGGAAAGCTTGCTCAAAGAGGGTGTCTCGATGTTTGGGCCCGAGAGAAAAGCTTGTCTCAGGAGCTTTGGGTGCAATGAGTCTAATTAAATTAAATTAATTAAATTGCATAAAATAGTATTTGACTTGTTTATCCTTAATGAGTTGAATTAATTTACTCTATAAAATTTTATTTCTAATGACATTCTTAAGTAAATTCTTACACAGGGGAAGGTTAATTAAGGGTAATCCATAAATTATACTCCCCAAAATAATAGTAAAGGATTTTCAATGTTGACAAACGCATGAGATTTAGTTATGATGTTTTTTTTTTTTTTTTTTGTCATCTGAATTTTATTGATAAACCAAGGAAGGATACAAGATGAAATACATATGCCGGCGGACTATACGAATGTCCCCAGAAACATTAGCCCAAACAAGGGAAACAAAGCCCTAAAGTACAGGGAAACTGATTCAAGCCAAAAGTAAAGGCAAAATTCTAAAGAATAAAACTACGACAAAGAGAGAAAGCAATCTAAGCACTATAATTGAACAAAGGCACGAGAGACTCTCACAATGCTTCCCTAAAGAACCTGTAAACGCCGGTAGCACCAATAAGACCGGATTGACCTCACACCGAAGACAAACCAGTAGCATACCGACAGGGAGGAAAGCAAGAACCCAACGCGACCAAAGACACAAATACAACTACCAACACTCCTCACCAGCCAATCGGAGAAAGCAAGAAACCCTAGGTTCAAGGCAAAAACCTTGAAATCGACCGGAGACAAACCACGAGAGATCAACAATTCTTACACGCGGACACTCGTCGAACCAAATTCAGCCACCTACAGACTTAAAAATGACGACGTCCTCGCAAGAGAAGAACTAGAGAACGATTCCACTGCTTCGACTAGAACCTAACTCCAAAACTTCCAAAAGAAACTCAAAGATAGGCTAGTAGGTGACTCAGCAACAAAATCCCATCAAGATGGCTCACACCGAGAACGAACCAAGAGAAAACCGCAACCACTAACCAGCAAGAGGACTCGAAGGAGAGGTAGAACAAAGATCCAATTTCAAACCCACGAACATAGCCATCACCATCGAAAAGAGCCTCACAAACCATAACGAACCTAAAAGTAGCAACCTAAATTGATTCCATCTAACCCATAGAAACAGAAGGCAAGCTTACCCGACGAGAGAACTGACAAGACCACGGCCATTGATTCGTAAACCACCAAAACTCAAGATCCACCAGGATCCCAAAATTTCGCCCATTCTTCTATGAACAGAGCACCCGCCAGATCCACAGATCTCGGACACCCAACAACAACTCTCAGAGGAGAAGCTGGCCACCGACAAAGCCAAACAGCCTCGCCGAGAAGATCCACAGTTTTCGTCAAGTGAAGCCCTTCTCCATAGATAACCATGAGCTAAACGAATTGCAGAAACAACTAACAACATCGAAAGCAAACTAAAGGCCCCTCTCACAGCAGCGGCGAAGAGCGCCGGCCACCGGAGAGGGCGAGCGAAGAACTGGTTTTGTTGGGCGGCGGCTGTTTGAGAGCGTTTGTGTCGATTAGGGTTTTTGCCTCTCTTCACTCTCTTTCTTCCTCTTTTTTGTTCTCTCAATTATTAATTTTATTTTGTTTGCAATATCTTCTTTTGATTTAGTTATGATGTTTAAGCTGTTAAATTTATGTCCACATTTCATATATACATGTGTTCGAGTATTTGCTATTTTGAACATATAAGATTAAACCAAAAAACTCATATATCTAAACGTAATACAAAAAAATGACAATAAAAGTGTATATATATATATATATATATGTTGTTTTTATTACCAAGAAAAATGAATATATATTGTAATTCCTCTCTCTTGTATCATTAAAAAAAAAGAGTTTATGGGAAGAAATGGTAAATGTTATTCAATAACGCCCAAACATCTGTGGTCTACTGACAGAGGAAACTTTGGAAAATGGTGAAACTCCCATACCTGAGTTCGATTTTCCCTGGAAACAAAAACATTTGTTTGGAAGTCTGTCAGTTGGGCCTTGCCCCAATTGGTTTACCTAGTAGCCAGAAATGCAGGCGGCCTGACTACCCTCTGGCATTAGTCGGAAAGCACTCCAAACTCGGATCAGGCAGTGTGGTGGCCCAATTCTGGATCTCATGGTCCGTTCGACCCGAGTCCGCTCGGAGCTCATGGTATCCGTTGAATCGTTGAACCGCGGGAGAAGTTCACTCTGGAGCACCTCAGTGCGTTTCTACCGAGGCTGACCGGATCAACCGATAGAATTTATCAAAAAAAAAAAAAAATGTTATTCAAAAACTAGTTTTCTAAATTTCAAAAAGAAAACTATTTTTCTAAAATTTTGAATACTCAAGTAATTTCTTTGAAATATAAAACCGATAAGTCTTTAAAATTAAAACCATTCGTAAAAGCGTTATGTGGTGTCTCATCCATCATTTAACTACTCTTAATTTTTCGTTTGACAAGGACCTGAATAATGTGATGCCTCCCACAGAACTATCTCATTTATTAGTCTACGGGAGAAAATATGGAGTAGTATTTTTTTTCTAGATGATTGTAATTGTGATTTTTAACACATTTTTAATCGTTTTTAACCAAAGTGTTATATCAATAAAATGTTCAAATAACAAACACTCGGTTCTATGGTGTAGTGGTTAGCACTCTGGACTTTGAATCCAGCGACCTGGGTTCGACTCCCGGTAGGACCTCTTTTTTAAGCAATTATTGTTGTTTTGGGCCTTCAATTTCCTTTTTTTGTTAGGACCCAATACTTAACGATTGATAACACTAATGTCTGACTCATTAGAAAACTTGGGGTCGACTCGAACTGGGCTAAATTTTTGTTTCCCTCATTTTCTTCCTCTGTATCAAAAAGAAGAATTCTATGTATCTCCCATATATAAATACAAGAAATATCTGAAAACGAGATGAATTTTTCACGAATTATATATTTTCAATTACTTAAATAATTTAATATGTGGCAGTTACATGTTCAGAGATAACTTGAATAAATTGATCACGAGATCGGTTTATATATAATTAATATTCATGAACTCTTGGGAATTTTTTTTTTCCAGTATTTGTGAAAGTTTGGGGTTTGTCTTTAACTCTTGTGGTATTTGCGAAAGTTTTAGGTAATTTGGTGTTTTATATAATACTAGTCGCGAAAGACGGGAGTATCAAGTAGAGAAAACGGCCAAAATCAACATCAATTATCTCCATACAGTTTTTTTTTTAATCCAAATTCTGATCCTATGTACCTATCAACCCAAACCCACATAAAATTTCGAATAACAAACCAGAACTATGTAACCATTAGTCAATTTCAACATAATTTTTTTTCTGTATTTGTTAATATCAATTAGAATTGTGATGTCGTAATTATATGTTCTTTTGTTTTTGAATCATTTTTTTTATTCAATTGGCTAAATGTTACATAATTCATGTTTGTTATATTATATAGTAACATGTATATGTTGAAATTGGCTATCAGTTACATAGTTCATGTTTGTTACTTGAAATTCATGTGAGTTCGGGTTGATAAGTGCAGAGAGTCAAAATTTGGATTGAAAAAGCCGCATGAAAATAGTTGGGGTTGATATTGGCTGTTTTCTCTTATCAAATATGGTGGTATACTAGTATTTGTCAAAGCTTTAGTTGAACGAGTGAAAAGTTTGTGGTGCTTTGTAATATGTTTAATGAATGGTTTAATTTTTCTCGTTTTACTCACGATATTCTTGCAAGTATGAATTTGGTTGTATATAAAAAGAAGTAGTAGGGATTTTTATGTGAGCAATTGAGCACCACATAAATGCGAGATGAATGAGAGTTTTTTTTTTGACATTTTTGGATCGACAAGACCCGATCCATAGCTAATCCCTACTACGCGGGGTAACGTGACTCAGTAGAGTCGAAATCCGGTGGGGAAGGCGAAATCTAGTGGACTTAACCACTTACTAAAGGCACATCCTCGCTAAACGAGGGTTTTGAGACGTATTTTTGTAAAATCGGTTTTATTGAACGTTATACTATATAGTATCACATAAATATAACTGCTAACCACTAAATTTAGATACTAAAATTAGTATTGATCATTTAAGAAAAAAAAATCAGCATTGAAGAAGATCCACATGAATAAGACTAGTCTCTTAATACAAATTTAAAATATGATTTTCATATTATTGTTCATTTATCTTTGTGTTGGTCATTGGTGCCAGACTTTATTATTTACATTTAATGTTGAGTTGCTTGCTGACATATTTTTTTAATTAACGAACTTTATATTATTGCCCATTTATGTTTCGGTTGGTGCTCCAAAGACTTATCAAATACTATATGTTTCTCCATTTTCATTTTAAGGATCTAAACCGTCTTTTTCCAACTTAGATTCCATATGGTTATAGCAAACCGGATATACTAATTTGGTCATTTTAGCGGTATATTTTTATCGTTGGGGTTACCAATCAAACCCGGTATTAAAATACAATTGTCACCAAATTAATGCGGTTAGGTAAATTTAATTTATTAGAAATTAAGAAAAAAAATAACGAACAAAATTTTCCTCATACACAAAAAAAAAGAAAAAACCCTGACTCGCTCTATTAGTCAATCCCCTTCCCTAGTCCTCCTCTCTTCAAGCTTTTCACAGAAACCACCCTTCTCTCTCTACTGCCTTTTACCACTGAGAAGAGAGAGAGAGAGAGGATCCGTCGGTGTGTACTAATCTCACTGACACTACATCCGATCGTCGCCGGTAAGTTGATTTCGTTACCTTCCGATCAATTTCTTAACCGGGCCAGATGAACTTGTTTTCCGTTCGAAATTCTGACTTGAACTTGTTGTCAATTCCTCAAACGCTTTCTCTTCAATTATCTTACTGCTTCGTTGCTGATCTCTACTTGTTTTCCTCCGTTTTGCATTTTCCAGTGGCGTTTCTTAGTGTTTCACTAGATTTAGACTGGTTTTGCTTGTGTGCATTTTGTCGTCTGTGTTTATGATTGCTCTCTTTAGCTCCATGTTTCTCTGGATTCAATAAAATATGAGTTCGCTGCTCTGGATTTTGTTTTATTTTTCGGATTTGTTTGCTCTAACGAGTTAAGCTGGTTTGTTTGGTTGTTCATTTTCATAATCTGTCCAAAGAATCGAATCACAGTAGCTCGGATCTGAGATTGATTTGTTTCTTTGCGTCTTTGTGTACAGATTTGACTTCAATTTTGAGATTGTTTTGTGCTGATATAGCTGAATTAATATAGCCTTTTGATGTGTTATTATCAATCTACAGGTGACATTTTATAAGTGTGGAGTTGCTTTATTGATGGATCAGGTTGGTGTAAATAGTTGTTTCAGTTCTTAGTCACTGCTTAATCTTTTGACGAGAGTCTTTGTTAATGTGCTCTTATTGATACAGTACGAGAAAGTTGAGAAGATTGGTGAAGGAACTTACGGTGTGGTTTATAAGGCACGAGACAAAGTCACTAATGAGACAATAGCTTTGAAGAAGATAAGGCTAGAGCAGGAGGATGAAGGTGTACCTAGTACAGCCATTAGAGAAATCTCCCTCTTGAAAGAAATGCAGCACAGCAACATTGTCAAGTATGAAGTTAATGCCATTGTCGATAACTGATTCAGCATGATGACTCTGGTGAACAATTTTGACTGATATTTGTTGCTACGCAGATTGCAGGATGTGGTGCACAGTGAGAAACGTTTGTATCTGGTTTTTGAGTATCTTGACTTGGATCTCAAAAAGCACATGGATTCAACCCCTGATTTCTCCAAGGATCTACATATGATCAAAGTGAGTGCTAAGAAACTTTAGGCATAGTTTTATATATGTGCTAGTGTTATGTGAAAGTACTTTAACAAACCAGCAACCCCTAAACGTACTGTCTTATTGAGCCATTTGGTTGGTCATGATGCCATCATCTTCCCTCTGGTCACTTTAGTACCTCTATCTGTTTGGTTTCGCTGAATATTGGTGAAATCTAAGTTATGTAATGTCCTTCCAATGCGTTTTTAGTACTCAATACAAGCTGATCAGAGCTGTTCATCCACTATTTGCAGACATATCTTTACCAGATTCTCCGTGGAATTGCGTATTGCCACTCTCACAGGGTTCTCCATCGTGATCTAAAGCCACAGAATTTGTTGATTGATCGCCGCACAAACTCACTAAAGCTTGCAGATTTTGGACTGGCCAGAGCATTCGGTATCCCTGTCAGGACATTTACTCATGAGGTACCAAAGAGCTTAATTCCTTGTTCATAAGTTTCCGTTATGAAATCTTTTGGCTGGCTTCATTCCTTAAGAGTATAGTGTATACTCGAGTATTATACCACTTATGTATCTGATAAATGTGATGAAAGCACTAAGACATTCACACGGTTGAACTATGCTAGATTCAAGATACTATAAAATATTTCAATGCTACATTCAGATTTCAGATCTCTTCGTGGACATTCACACAATTTTTGCATATTGTTCCTTTTAGGTGGTTACTCTCTGGTACCGAGCACCAGAGATACTCCTAGGATCTCATCATTACTCTACACCTGTTGATATTTGGTCTGTGGGATGCATATTTGCTGAGATGATCAGCCAAAAGCCCTTATTTCCTGGAGACTCCGAGATTGATCAACTCTTCAAGATTTTCAGGTTTCATTACTAGCTTCCCCAGTCCAATATTCTTCTATATATTACAATTGGAAAGACTTCTCTGCAATGATATCACGGGATTCTGAAAACACTTTCATCTTGATATCACATTTTGGAGAAGTAGTAAAGAACACAGAGATTAAATTGTTTACTGATTATAAATCTGTTACTGCCATCTTTTTTTGTCTACTACTAGAATCATGGGAACTCCATACGAGGATACATGGCGTGGGGTAACTTCGCTGCCGGATTATAAATCTGCTTTCCCTAAATGGAAACCAACGGTATTTCAAATTTCTTCATTTGCTTGTACATCTTGTCTTCAGTAGTCAAGAGTTCACAACATAATATAATTTTTGCCCTTGTTTTTTTTTTCTTATATCACAGGACCTAGAAAGTTTTGTCCCCAATCTAGATCCCGATGGAGTAGATCTCCTTTCTGTAAGTTCACTGAGCTTATATACATATATGTACCTGGATGCTTGATTTTAATGGATCTGGTCTCATGTTACCTCTACTGAACCTTTAAACATTTGAGGTCATCAATATTTTCATTTGGTCTTTAGGACTAGAAACCAACCTTGGTGTGGTTAAAACCATCGTCCAGTGAGCCTTCATAGTTTCTAAACCCATAAGTGGTCATCAAAATCACATCAAGCCAAAACCAAACCGGTCTGAAACATGAACAACCTTCAATAACCGGGATTCTTGAAAGTCCTAGACTAAACCAAACTTGTGGATATCTAAGATTTTGATGCTCCTTTGCAACGAAAGATGATAATATATGTCTCTGTTTGATTTGTTACAGAAAATGCTGTTAATGGATCCGACCAAAAGAATCAACGCAAGAGCCGCCCTGGAGCATGAATACTTCAAGGATCTTGGCGTCATGCCTTAGAAAGGCATAAAACCAGTAATCTCCTTCATTTTATATATAATTATCTTTCAATCTTAAGAAAATGAAGAACAACAATATTAATGGGTTTTGTTTATTCTTTTTTTATGAGTTCATTTCCTACCTAGTACGAAAAAAAAAAGAAGAAGATTTCGAGTGTGTTTTTTTTTACTTCTAAGTTTTTGAGATCAGTTTCTTGTATCTTCTTTTACCCAGAATATAATATTCCCCTATATGAAATATGGTTTTTGTTTGCAAAGTGACCATATTATGCAACTTCTTTTCTGTATAATAGCAGTGATTATTATCTATCGATTTTATTTTATATTTGGATTCATGAATTTGATTATTGGCGTGACATGGATTAAGTTTACAAGAGTTGCCTTCTTGAATGACTTGTCAGCTGTTCGAGTGAGCCTTGATATAGTGATCTTTTGAAATATATCCCAAAAAACATCACTGTGAATTTAAATACCATTTATGAATCCAATGTTTGTTTATGCTACTATATACATTCATATACAGTATATATAAGATTGATAAGTTTTTTGTTTGTTTTTCCAATCAAATAATAATTTTGATAAAATATACCTTTTCTAGGGAGTTTTTATACTTCCCAGAACTTAACATCAAATATACAAGACTTAATCTGATAGCTTGCTTGACTAGGAGGATTTTAGACTTTTAGTAGATGGTTTTCAGTTTTCATTTTTTTCACTACTTCATTTCATTAGTACTTATTTACGAGTTACGACGTCATTTTTATTCCCTATATTTTTAAAGGATACACTGGTTTTATGTTTTAATGAGAGAAGAGGGTCCAAGTAACCAATCATTAATGAGAGACCAAAGTTGACGAGAAAAAGCCGACAAATAAATTGACGAGAAGAACAATTCAACACGTATTGGATAGTTTATATTACACATTTTACAGTTGGTATAAATTCGAATTTTATCAAATGTGAATTATCTAATCTAAACTAAATGAAGGTAGACAGATCTTTACCAGGTGATGACCATCTAAATGTTGACATAATAATCAGCAGCAGTGGTTTCAATCTATTCACAAAGCAACTTTTCGGAATAAGACGTAAAAAAACATTAAACGACAATTAATTTAAACGGAGGGAGTATATCATTATTTAGCACGCTAATAATGATATATTCATTAACAGTAATTTCCTACTAATTAAATATATAAATTTATATTTAAAAGAATAGCATAGTCAAAATACTTAAAAAAAATCAAATTCAAGAGAAATAAATAGCACATTAATTGATAAAAAAAATAGCACATTAATGATAAAATCAGCATAATTTTATTAAATCAAATTCAACAGCAATATGTCACCCAAAAAAAACTATATACTTATTAATTTCAATTAGTTTCATTGTCATTTACCTAATTAATTTATATATAGAAAATTATAAACAGGAAATAACTTAAAGGCGTGTGCAATGTCAAGACTGATTCCTCAAAAAGTCCCAAGAATATTACTGAATCTATTACACATCAAATTATTTGGTGACAGAAAGAAAAAAAATCATAAATCAATTACCATAAACTCTATTAAAAATTGATATCTTGAAATTAGTTGACTCGTAAAAAGGGAAAGGTGGATTATTAAGAGAGGCCAAGTAGCCGGAGAAAAAAAACATAATCCTCTTCTCTGTCCCCCCAAGTCAATAATTCCTTTTTTGATTTTTCCTTTTTTTATTTTCTTAACCAAATTTATTGCTTTGAAGACTTTCTTTGTTGTGTAGCCAAAAAAAAAAAACGCGATTTTTCTGGTTTCTTCCGATGTTAGATTTGCAGCCGTCAGATCGGCGTCATGGAGCTCCGAGTAGTAGCGGCGGTGGTAGTGGTGGTGATGAGCTGATCAGAACTTATAAAGGCTGGAAAGGAAATAACGTGAGCTTCTTCTTCTTCTTCTTCTTTATCTCTTATGATTGATTTTGTTTTTCTGGGTCAGATTTAATGTCTTTGAGTAAGATCTGAAACGAAAAACCTCAGATTTTTTGGTGGAATTACTCAGTAGTTGTGGAATAATCATTATCTTTTTTTTTTTCTGGGTTTGGTCATTTTTCCTGAAGTTTATAAGAGTAATAAGTTTGACTTGTATACCCTAATTTTTAGATGTATGAAGCTTTTTTTTTTTGGTTGTGCTCATTTGGAATTTGACTTGCTCATCGTTAAAACTAGTTTCCATTTTGCTCTCATGTAATGATTCATCAAGATTTGTTCTTTTCTTGAAAGAATTAGAGCCAAACAACTAACTTACAAGAAATCATTAGAGTGTCTCTATATAGCACCAGACCATGTTGTTTTACCTGGTTTCGTCTCATAGTTAGTTCCGTGAGTCTTCGTCTAGATGTTCTAAAGTTATTAGGATAACGTGTCAAAGATGTTGGTCTTTTACAAAGTTTTTTTATGTTTATCAGAAGTTTGAGTAAAGGTTTGCCTTAGATGTGCGATCACATAGTTACAAGAGTTTTTATTGTCTTTAAGTTGTTAATTCAACTGTTTTGGTTATGTATGTAACTAAATTTGTGACATTGTCAATTTTTTACTGATCTTTGATTTGTTCTTTTTTTCTCCAGGTGTTCTTTCTTGGAGGAAGGCTCGTGTTTGGACCCGATGCTCGATCTATTCTGATCACTATCTTCTTGATTACAGCTCCTGTCATTGTATTCTGTATTTTTGTTGGCAGAAAATTTATTGATGATTTTCCTCACCATAGAGGAGTATCAATATTAGCTGTTGCTGTTGGTCTGATTTTATTAGTGAGTTCTTCTTTCTCATGAATGTTTTTTCCCTCATTCTGATTCCGATTCCACTCCTGCATTTACATATCTCTGCTGCAACCTTTTACTCTTGGCTTCTTGATAATAAAGTTTAGTATTTGTTTGTCCACAGGATCTAATATTTCTTCTTCTAACTTCCGCGAGAGACCCAGGAATAATACCACGTAATCTATATCCTCCTGAACCAGAAGGTAATGAAGGCAATGGAGAACCGCGTCTTGCTCATACTCCTCAGAGTCGGTTGCCTCGGACAAAGGATATGATTGTAAATGGAATTACTGTGAAGATCAAATACTGTGACACATGCATGCTTTACAGACCACCCCGTGCTTCTCATTGTTCGATTTGCAACAACTGCGTTGAGAAGTTTGATCACCACTGTCCTTGGCTTGGTCAGTGCATTGGATTGGTAATGGATATTATTTTGCCTCATCAAAAATCTTGCTTGTACCCTCTTTTTTCATCTCTCAAAACGTGTATCATCCATAACCGGTGGATTTCTAAATTTAGAAATTAGAACTATCTTTGCAGACAATAACCGGTGGGTTAAATGAGATGTCTTTAAATAAATTTATAATTGTCAAGAGGATAATTGCATATATCTAGACGATTCAAGAGGAACTAACAGTAATTTGATGTTTTTGATTGCAGAGAAACTATAGGTTCTACTTCATGTTTGTGTTGTGCTCAACTCTTCTCTGCATTTATGTCCATGTGTTCTGCTGGATCTACGTCAAGCGTATAATGGATAGTGAAAACATAAACATCTGGAAATCGTTTATCAAGACTCCTGCTTCCATCGCACTAATAATCTACACTTTCATTTGCGTCTGGTTTGTTGGTGGGCTTACCTGTTTCCACTTGTACCTAATGAGTACCAATCAGGTAAAATCATTACTCTCTTAAAGCTCCTTGAAACAGTTGGATAATTTAGCTGCTTGTTAACATTAGTTCTCTGTTGTTTAATATGTTGTGATTTTGCAGTCAACTTACGAAAACTTTAGGTATCGGTATGATAGACATGAGAACCCCTTCAACAAAGGAATAGTGGGGAACTTTATGGAAGTATTCTGCACAAACGTTGCCATATCTCAGAACAGTTTCAGAGCAAAGGTTTCAAAGGAGCCTGCAATACCACCAAGGACAGTAAACGGAGGGATGTCAAGCCCTAGCTTACAGAAAGTTTCCCACGACATAGAGATGGGAAGAAAACCAGTGTGGCACGAGACAGTAGAAGAAGAGCTCGGTGACATGGAAAAGGACATGGAAGCAGGGGTTGCATCACGGGATTTGAGCAGAATGCTTCCTCCAGAAGAATCTGAAGGACGCGGGATAATGCATTCAAGAGAGTCAAGCAGGGGACGTGGGATTATGCATTCGAGAGAGTCAAGCAGGGGAAGAAGAGGAGGGAGCTGGGAATTGTCAAGCCGTGTTAACGAAGATTTAAGAACCAGAGATGAATCTGTGTCAAGAGTCGGTGAAGACAGCTCAGAGTCTTCAGACAATGATGCTTCCAGAGATTTACATGTTGAGATATATGATGTAGTAACAAGTAGAGGAAGAACCGGAACTGGTATAGGGCGGTTATAGTCTCCGGTTTTAAGCCAATTACACTAAGAAAAAAAGGTTACTGAAAAAGGTAAGGGAACTCAAGATTGTGATTCAGGTTTGTTTGTTTATCTACCACATTGTAACGTGTTTGTGTAAAGTATTTGTTCAAAGGATAAAAGCTTTTTAAATTGCTGGAAAATGAAACAACCGAAATATTTCATTTTTAAATAGGGATGTTGTGGTAGGTTAAAAAGCCAATCCTAGCAGGAACCCGAATTGAGACCGTTCACAAGAAGCCTGAATTTGAAAAACCCGATGAGTTCCGAGCTAAATCTTTGGATTTATATGTATTAGTGTATGATACTCATTCATATACACCTAAATCTTGTTATATATTCATCTAAATTCAGTTTGTATTTTATGAATGATATTATTTTGATGTAGATTACCTAAAATTTGCCAACAATTAAGGGTTTTAAGCTATTGAACGAATTGGGTTAATTTGACTCTGTTACATATTGGTTAAAGTTGTTAACTAGCCATAATATGTATCTTTGCAAATGTTAATAAAAGGAAACACCAAAAGCCAAACACAAACTGATCAAAGTTATCTTCCTTAGTCCAAAATATCACCGTTATTCAAACTTCAAAGTACTTAAAATTTAAGACATAAACATAAAGACATAAGACTTCTTCACTCTTCACATACTCAGCAATAGATAATAACTGGATGAACCTACAACATACAAAAATTTAAAATGAAAGTCAGATTTGAGTCATTCACATCTAAACAAATCTCAGTCTAGTTTTCAAAATGTCTTACCTGATATGTGCTAGAATCCTCAATTCCAACATCATCATCACCGGACTTCAAAATAAGTTCTATGTAATTGCTGCAAACACCAAATGCAAAACTTTATTTCTGAAAATAATAATACCTGAGAGACCAAACTTTATTGCACTAACAGAGTAATATTTTCAAGTACTAAAGATAATCATTTTACTATTTGTGCAAAGATAAAAGAACAGAGTGTCAATCACAGAGAGGCAGAAGAAACATACTTGATCAAAACCAAACTCCAAGAAATGTTGCAGGTTTTGTCGTGAGTAGAGAGAAAAATAGATGCATAAAAGAGATTAGCCATAGAGAATACTTGTGGTAGAAGAAGAAATCTGCAACAAACAAGAAAAACTATTCTTACATTAACAGAAGCCGACTAAATTAACAGAGGACAAATACCTAAATATAGAACCATATTGACATACCTTAGGTTACTTGAGGGAGAATTCATCTGAGATAAGTTTCTCATCTTCTTCATAAACCTGAAGGTTCTTGGACTTCATAAGAAACTCTAAAGCCTCTTCATCAAACTCCACCAAGTAAGCCATCTTCACAAGCTCTGATAACCGTCCGATCAGATCCTCTCTCTCCCACATCACACCCTTAGCAATCACCTCAGCAAAACACGTGGCATACTCCAAAAGCTTTCTTTTCCCACAAGGTTTCTCCATCTTCTCTGCATAAACCACTCCTTTTTCTCTCTCCCATCTTATCATCCTCTTAGCTTTTGCAATCAGTTTCTCTCCCTTTGACGGTAGATTCAGAGTATACTCTGTTGTGATTGTCTCCGATGTTTCTATAACGTCGAGGTCAACAAGGCTATGTATGATTCTTAAACGTTCAGCAGCTTCTACATTGAGAGACGGATCAGAGAGGAACCCGAGAATGAGCTTCACTAGCCCCGGTCCGATCAGGCTATTCTTTGGATCGACGACCTCTTGCTGCTCGACTTTGACTCCGGTTAGGTCAGCTTCTGCGATCTCAATGCATTTGGAGACCTCTTTGACACCGATTCTTCGATAAAGCTCAATAAGCCTGGTTCGGGACAATGTAGGAATGCTTGGAGATGGATACCAGACGAAAACATGAGAATCAATGAACATGTCTTTCAAGAGCAAGTCATCAGCGATGAAAACGTCGCTGATGTTAGACAACATGACTCCTTCATTGTTGTTGCAATCTGGTGCTTTTACGGGCAAACACGAAAAGGACTCAGAAAGGAGCTTCTCTGCTTTCATAGTGTCACTGTGTCGGACAACGAAGCTCCAGAACGCACAACACTCATCATTAGACAATCTGTTCTTCGTTTTCTCCCAATCTTTCCACAACTCACAGTAATCTTCAATAGACGGGTTGGTTCTCACGCCAAATGCAAATGAGAAGAAGCCAAGAAGGTCATGATCCTTACCACTCCCATAGTAATTTTGAAGAACGTTTAACTTTGATCCAAAGAGCTTATCTTTGTCAAAGAGCACGCAACTAGAAACATCAGCCCATTTCTCATCACTTGGTATCCAAATTCGACCTGAAGATGCACCTCTCTCAGGTTTCCATTCAGCTTCACTGAGAAATCTATAAACCCGGGAAATAGCATCAGTTTCTGAAAGTTTATAGACGTTGCTTGCAAGCAACTGGCAAGCTTTGTCTGTATCATGACCAACTCCTATCGCAATAAGCTCTTCTCTAAACGATTTAATCTCTGAACCATAAAACTCTTCGTCGATGAACGGACCATCACACGGCTCTAACTTCCAGCTGCTATCAAACAAGAGACACTCCTCGGGACAGCGGTAACCAGCATGAGTCTTCAACCATTTCACAGAAACCTTATCACGAAACTCTGTAGGAAGTTGCTGAAATCTGTCTTCAAGCAAGAACGTGATGCACTTCAAAAGAGACAGGGCGCTTGAAGGAGCGATGCGAGATGGATCAGGGAGACTTAGGGAGCTAATCACATGGCTCATGCCATTCCTCAGCTCAACTGTAACTCCCAAGCTCTCGAGCTCTTTTTTGAATTCATGTATGCTCTTACCATACCAGTTTGGACCATCATCGATAAAGGGAAGATTCGCTATGAGGCGGAGGGGTTCCCAGTCTGAATCAAAGAGAATGCAGTCCTTTGGTGCACGGAAATCGCCAAGTTTGGTATGCAGCCATTGAAACTCTTTGAAGCTTTTCGTAAGTTCATCAGGAAATCTGTAACTACTTCCCATCAGCTTCCTGTAGCAAGATAAAAGAGACAATGCGGTACATCGGGTTAGCCCAGAGGAGGTGGCTTTCTGTTTGAATGTGCTGACAAACACTTTCACAGCTTCTTCAAGCTGAAGCTTAACACCAATCTGCTTCAGTTCTTCTTTGTAGGAAAATATTCTGCTTCCATAGAAATCATCATTGATCACAGGAAAGCAATCAAAAACAGAAAGAAGACAACTCCACTCTGGATCAGGTATGAAACATTCAGCAGGAGATTTATAGCCATTCTTCTTTGTCTTGAAGCATTGATAAGAATTCCTCAGGGCATTGATCAGCCTATGCGGACTCAGTTGACGCATGCAGTCAAGTACTAGGAACATTGCATCGGGTGTCAAGTAAGTCAGCTTTGCAGTATTCAAATGAGAAACGATGAGGCTGTGGTTATTAGGAAACTTAACTACAACGCCAAGCAACTCAAGTTCTTCCTTATAACCATTGAGGCTAACTTCACCATAGAAATCTTTGTCAATGATTGGAATATCGCTGATCAACAACGCAGCTTTCCAGTCTTGGCTGAACAAAACAGCGCCATCTGGAGATTTGTAACCAGAACTAGTCTTCAGCCAAGGACCATCTTTGACTGCAGTGATAAAATCAGCTGGTGGGAGGCGCTTCTCTCTTAAGTACCTAATGAATTTCAGTATCGAGAACACGTTTGCGCTTGAAAGTGTTGAAGTCTCAGCTAAACTCATAAGATGGTTGCCAACAAATGTACATGCTTCACTAAACTCAAACATAACACCAGCAGTTTTCAACTCTTCTTTGTAGCTGTCAATCTCTTTCCCATAGTAGCTTCGATCAACCAGCGGAATATCAACAAGAATTGATCCGTTCTGCAGAATACTTCCCCATGATGAAGTATGATAAAACGACTGAGAAGGCGGCCGATAATCAGAAATCCCATTCATTGTTGTTCTCAACCAACTGCCTCCTCTAACAGAATGCAAAAAGTTGGAACGAAGAGAATATCTATGACATTTAATCCAATCCAACAGCAAAAAAACATTCTCCTTTTTAAGAGCCCCGGACAACGCAGGTATAGCAGCATTTGGAGGTTCTATGTCAGGTATATCTCCAGCCTTAACATAAGATTTCAAGAACACGAGAAGGTCTTTCTTGTTAGACCGAAGACCAGCAAACCTGTTGGACGACAAATACTCTTCTGAAAGTTCAATATAGCCACTATGTCTCCACGGGTTAGAACCAACTAAGCTAACCCATTTACCTGCACTAGCTGGAACAAGAACCCCACTCCTGCTTGTGTTGACATTACTATAGTTGTCCACAAGCGGCATGTCTTTGCAGCATTTACCAGCTTCTTCTTCTGATAAAACCTCTTTTGAGATAGAGTGATGCAAAAAGTGTGCATATGCAACTACAAGCCTCTTATCTCCATTAAGATTCTCCCCGAGACGTTTTGCATAGTCAGAGACACTAAGATTGGTGACTTTAAGGTTCTCTTTCAACCAATTGTGTATTGTCTCTTTCTTGGAGCACGCTTTCAACGCTGTCCGGGTTGTTGGTGGCATGAAAACAAACTTAGACATGCATCTGAACTCATCACTCCAATCTAGTAGCCATGCCTGGTTCTTCTCAGTGGACAAGCATAGTGTCCGAGGACTGAAATCACCCAAACTGCTAAGAGAACTCACACCCTTCTGGACAACATACTTGATAAGAGGAACTTTCCCCATATTAGTACTCTGAAACCTAGACTGCCAATTCTCAGCGATGAAGAGTAGAACCTCCATATACGTACCTTCTGACACACTTGCCACGAGATAACAGCCCTGCATGCATTTTACATACCACTCGTTGCTGACTTGCTTTAGACCCAAGAAGTTCAGAACGTTGTCATATTCGGTTCTGTCAAACGCGGAATTCAAAATGTAGATCCCATGAGATGATATATTCTGCAAGCTTGCACCTTCACTTCTTGCTTTCTCCAAGATGTCCCAAAAAGTAGGTATGAGACGACCAACTTCACACGGCTTGTGGAAGAACTTCTGTCCTAAATGAGATATGCTTGGCACAATTTCCTCTGCACAAACCCTTGCCTTGATAGATTCTCGCACCACATTCAGCTTTGCATAATTAGATTCTTTTACAGGCAAGAACCTAAAAGCAGGGAGGACGCTAGACACCGGAGCATCAGTCTTTTTGACCAAGGTCGTGAATGCATTCAAAAATGCTATAGGGACACAGCTGAGAATCCCTTGGTTCCATATATCATCCAATAGAATAGTCTCCCTGGACGAGGCAAGGATAAAATCTGCCTGAATTATGAAGGGAAAGTTTGTTACCATTTCTGTGGGAAGAAATGCATAGATACCAGGAGAGCTATTTCCTCGGCCAAGACGCTCTCCAAATGGAAATGCCAAAGTGATGACCCAATCATCGACTTCACTTCTCCTGTCCACACGGTTCTCATGTTTCACAGGAAACTTTTGCTTCCACATGTAGTAGCTGCATTCTTGTTCAGAGTTTTTCCCTTTCTCAGAAGCTGAGAGATGTATTGTGTAAGACTCAGCATCAATGCTCTTCCTCGTCACAAAATTAGTCTCACTAACAATCCCGATTGAGTTCACTGTGCTGAGCTTTGCATCTAGGCAATGTTCTCTGATAGAAAGACGCTTGATCTTTGAGAGAAACAACAGAACCTCAGGATGAACATTGGAAAGCTGTTCTTTCACCGGCTTTACTTTGTCATACTTCAAAGGCAAGATAATGGTCGTGGTCGGAAGAGCAGAACCCGAACCGTACATCCTTTGAATATCAACAAGAGAAGGATGTTGCTCAACCCACTCAGGAACAATGTAGCCAAGGCTGCAGTGGCTGCAAGGTGCCTCATTGAAGCGAATCTGATAGCCATTGCTGAAAATATAGGGCTGTGAGGTAATCAAGAACACACTCTTGAAACCGATACCTGCCAAGATTGAAACAGAATAAACATGTAAGAACAACAAGGGTCTTTGAAATTTGAGTTTGTCTAGAGGTCATATAGTATAAGGCAAAAGACATACCTTTCTCTCCAATATAACCGCGTTTTCGATTGCCTTTCTTGGTAGACCTCCCAACACTGCAAATGGAGTCAATGTTTTTCTCAGAGAAACCTTTCTCATTGTTGAAAATAAGGAGAGTGGCTGGAGCTCCGGTGGCCGTGATATCGTCAGATGTTATCACAAACTCAAGAGATGGATCCACACCTTCCGGATACTCGTTATCTTCAGCATTCTGAAAACCAAAGGAAAAAATAAATACCTAGCATTAGCAAAAACTGCAGGAAGAAGCCAATTTCTTGCTCAAAAGGTTTCCTAACTAATGGTGATCTCTGTAATATATTTGAAAAACTAAACATCGCAGGCTAAGCAAAAAAACCATAAAACATGTGTTCTGTATCTATCACAGAGGAAAATAGTCCGGGAAAAAGTAGGTTCCAGATTTCCTCGGGAACAGAACAGAGCACAAAACCCTAGAGAAAACAGAGCAAAATGGGAAACAAAATCTCACAAAAAAAAACACACAGAAACAGAGAAATATAAGAGATAGAGGCGTGAGAGAGTAAACGTACTTGGATAAGCTCCATGAGGAAGTGAACATCCTTAGCATAGAGCTCAGCGGAGAGATTCTTCACAGCTTGATGAAGATCCTCCGTCAACGGATTTTCAGCTCCGCCGATCGAAAACTTAGTCCGACGAATTCGTTCAACGTGTTGCTTAGCCGATTCCGCCATTGTTTCTCTTACTGGTTTGGTTTTGGTTTCTCTCTGCAAAATGTGAAACGACAGACAGAGAGTGAGGAATTTAAAGAGAAGAAGGAACCTTCGTGGGGAAGGTAAAACTTGGGAATTAAGTATAACGATGATGTGACACTCTTCTTTTGTACGGGAAAAACCAAAAGACTATAATTTTATTGGCTAACCAAAAGACAAATTGATGTGACACTCTTCTTTTGTACGGGAAAAACCAAAAGACTATAATTTTATTGGCTAACCAAAAGACAAATCTTGTACTGTGTTCTTAATTTCCAAGGAAAAAGTTATGTAGCTTCGTAAATCTAAGTCTCTTTTAATTCTTTCATCTTCAACACGTTTATTATTGAGATAACTCCTATAATTAGATTTAGATAATGAAGTAATCTACCCTAGTCTTTATCTAATATCTTTATCTAGTTACGATTCTCTACTTGTATAAAATACCAATCTTCATGAATTATACACAAGATTTTCCACAAACTATTTCATTTCATTGATTAATAACGAGAAAGTAAAATGTAATCGACATCTCTACAATAATTATTTGAGAAGTAGAAACGCACCATATTGAAAGTTAGGGCATTGGAGGCCTGTGGTTAAAAGTTGGAATGATTTGTCCTAAACACCCTTAATGAATTGTTCTTCTCGAAATTTCTTCTTCTTCGTAATTAGGGGTATATAAGTCTAATCGTGTGTTGATCTCTATACTAATGTCCTAAACACCCTCGATTTCGAAATTTTTTGTTCTTAATTGTTAGGGGTGTATAAGTCTAATCGTGTTTTGAGATGATTAGTCTTAATTACCCTTAATTTTTTTTTTAATATAGTGTAATCGTTGGGGATACGAATGTCATAATGTCTCGACTTTAAGGATTATGGAATCTTAGCTTAAATTTATTTGTTAATTTTTTGGATAATTCTATATCTTAGTAGTTAATATTCGTTTTTGTTAGTTTTTTGATTTAGTTTCTAATTAAAAAAGTTAAATTTAGCTTTAATGAATTTGTATATTATATTGCGAATATTTGTTTCGAGAATATTTCTATTTTTTAAAAGTAAAATTTTGTAGATAATTATGATGGTAAACCCTAGATTTTCAACTATAAATATAGAGTCTTGGTCATAACATTAGCATTCACATTCGTTACCCTAGGTTTTTAGTTTTTGTACTATATCTCACGCTTGCTAATGATTTCGTGATTAATTATTTTGTAATTTGTTTTAGGTTTACTGGGCATGGGAGTTTTGATCCTGAATCATGGGAGTTCGTGATGTGTGTGAGAAGAAATCCACCACGTATGGGTGATAGAAATACCGAAATTCAATGAATGAGGAGATAAGTTTTTTTTTCCAAGTATAATTAGTAGTCATGCTCATGTTTTGATCTCTGCTTTTTATGTTTTTATATTTTATTTTATTTTGGATTCAAAGTAATAACGTGTTTGATGAGGTGCTTCGTAGATGGGACAATCAATTGTTTAAAAATCGGCATATATTAAACTCTTCTCGGCGGACAAACATAAAGAAACCCTAATTTTTTTTGTTTTATATCGATTAACTTCCTCTCTTTCAATTAGGTTTCCTTGACTCTTAGCAATCCATCGACGATGTATCGTCACTGGTGACACCAACTCCGTGTCAGTTTGTGACCTCCCATGCGATGGTTAAGGTACGCTATTTAATCAATTCTAATCTATTGTTTTTGTTCGATATTATTTTGATAAATCTTTTGCAATATCTAAATTTCAACTAAGATGCACGTGAAACAGAGTAAGTTATTCTATGCGGCTTTGATATTTGCACAACCGAACAATTCGTGTTTCAAAGTTTTTTTTCCTGTGAATTACAAGTTCTTTCTTCTTTTTTTTTTTTTGGTTTTAATTGATTTTGTTTAAGGGGGTTTGATTCGTATTTTTTTTTTTTGTTTTTGTAGTGCTTTGCATAATTTGATAAGCATGAAATTGTTGCGATCAGTTGTGGTTTATTGCTTGTGTTTTTCTGTTTTGTTTGATTTCTTTCTTATTTTGTTTTTCTTTCGAACCCAAGAGAGATCATAGGCAGACACTCAATTATTAGTGTTTTGTTAGAATCTTTCTTTGGCACATTGTCCCGTCGAGTTTGGACCCATGGCTTATGGGAAATTTTGACTTGAGACTGAAAACCGATCCTTTATCCACGGCTTATTATTTCGACATATGTACTTGGGATTGGTTTCAGTTTACTGGTCAAAGATCAAGTTACCCATTGCTTAAAACATCATCGGTCTTTAGACAGAGACCGAGATTCGGAAAAACCAATTCTTTAGACAAAAGATTGGATTGGGTTATGTTTGGTGGAAGGAAAATGGTACCCACGGCTTCTAACATTAGTCTTTAGACTGAGGCTGATTCGAACATTGATCCTTCATGGTACCCACGGCTTGAAAATCTCTAGACATGGATCATGTTCGTTTTGTTCTTTCAGTCTTTAGACAACGAAACAGTACCCACGGCTTAAACATCACCAGTCTTTAGACCAGAGACTGAGATTGGCTTATGTTTGGTAGAAGGAAAATGGTATCCACGGCTCAAAACATTAGTCCCCACGACTTGAAAATCTCTAGACATTGATCATGTTCGGTTTGGTTTTTCAGTTTTTAGACAAAGAAACAGTTACCCACGGCTTTAAACACCATAAGTCTTTAGACAAAGACTTGAGATTCGGAAAAAAAACAATCCTTAAGAGAAAAGATTGGATTGGCTTATGTTTTGGTGGAAGGAAAATGGTACCCACGGCTTAAAACATCATATGTCTTTAGATAGAGACTTGAGATTCGAAAAAACCAATCCTTAAGACAAAAGATCGGATTGGCTTATGTTTTGGTGGAAGGAAAATGGTACCCACGGCTTAAAACATCATATGTCTTTAGATAGAGACTTGAGATTCGAAAAAACCAATCCTTAAGACAAAAGATCGGATTGGGTCATGTTTGGTTGAAGGATAATGGTACCCATGACTTTAAACGTTGTCTTTAGACTGAGAGTGATTCGAACATTGATCCTTCTTGGTACCCACGGCTTGGAAATCTCTAGACATGGATCATGTTCGATGTGTTGTTTCAGTCTTTAGACAAAAATAACCCACAGATTAAACATTACCAGTCTTTAGACAGAGACTTGAGATTCAGAAAACCAATCATTTACTCACGGCAAAGACATTAGCAAAGAAACAGATAATTTTGGATTGGGCTTCGTATAGATAATTTTGTGGTGTACTTATTTATATGAGATATTTGATATATTATTGCTAGGTTTACATCGATCCAATATAAACATGTAGTTTCTTGTATATTAATATCTCTTATTTTATGAGTTTTTTTTTGGTTAGATGACTACAAGAAGGTAGTCTCTAATCTAATTATATATATTTGTATTTTATTAAAAATTATTTATATGCCTTCCTTTTTGGCTGTTAGAAACCCTAACATTAATTTGGTTTCTAAAACACATTGAATATCTTTTGAAGCTCGGGAAAAATAGAGTTCTCTAAAAAACGAAATCGATGTCGAGATTGCAGAGGTATGTCTATCTTGATGAAATTGTTAAATAGAAATTGGGCTCTTAAACAATTCAATCACCTTAATTTTTTCTTACAATCGTGAGAGGAGACTTTAGGGTTTGATTGTTTTAGTTTTGATTGGTGAATTGAAAGATGCATCAATCTCGACATGTGGTTTCAATGGTTCTTCCTTCAATTCCGCCCACCAACATCACTACCGAATATATCCATGGCTAGAAACGACGAAGATGGAACCGAATGAATGATTATTGACTCAAGCACGATCATCATTTAGCTCGAGGAGACTGCATATAAGGTATTGAAGGAGGAGTTTACCAGTTGATGACTATGGGAAGTTCTAATGGGATGTCTATTTTCGGAAATGTTGAGCAGCAGAATTTTAATGTACTTCATGATACTAAGAAAGAAACAGTACTGAGTATAGAGAGAGGGAGCAGGAATCCAGTGGGCAGGAAGATTCGTAGTGATCGTTTTGCTTACCGTAATGATCCTTATCGAGGAGATTCACTTCTAAGTTTTAGTTTTCTCATTTCTCTTCTTAAAGTCTCAAATTTGATAAATTCTCATCAAAAGGGTATTTCATATATACTAAGGAGTTCTTTAATTGTGGATTAGGCTAAACTAATTTGCTTCTTTGTTGCTACATTTAATTCTCTCTTGCAGCCAAAGTAATACGTGCAGCAAGCGACCTGGTCATTTTGCTCGCAATTGTCCTAATGTCTCAATCTGGCACAATCATGGCCTTCTTGGGTAAAACTATTCATAGTATGCTTGCCTTTCTTTCCAAATAATCGTTAGGTCTACATATACGTATCGCGCATTTATTTCTCATTGGATTGTTTAGCCAAGTAATCTTTTGGTATGGGTTCTACAATGATACCTTTTACCTCTGATTCATGTGATGCTGGTTATTTTGATATTGCGTCTCTTAACCCTAACATGGGTGAGTGGTCTGTTTCGGTGAAGATTTTGAATTGTTGGTCTGTTTCGCGTGGCTCGGATAGAGAGCTCAATATGATTTTGGGTGACAAGCATGTTAGTTTTTTAATAACTTACCTTCTATACATGTTTTCGATATTAAATTGAATTGATTTTTTCTTTAACATTTAATTTGCAGTTCACCCAAATTCAAGCCGTTGTTCGTGATGAATTAATTGATAATTATTTTTCAAGATTGATAGTCGATGAGTGGGTGAGCATTAAAAATTTTGATGTATCACGGGTTAACAGCATCTTGAGACCAGTACCGCATAGATTCAAGATTGTGTTTCGTTTGGACACATTAGTGCAAAGTATTAATATGTGCTCCAGTAGAACCTATTTCAATCTAACTGAGTTTGTGAGTATATTGAGTGGTATTGTTAACCCGAATATTTGCGTTGGTAAGCCTAATTTATGTATTTATTTGTGCTTTTGGAGTTTATTTACGATTCATGTTCTGACTGTATTATTCATGTGTGTGTTTCATAGATGTTGTTGGCAAAGTTGTCAACGTGAGAGAGTTGGTTTTTGTTCCTTCCGTGGAACATTCTCACGGAGGATATTTTGAGTTGTACTTTGGTTTACGTGATACTGAGTAAGTCACTATTTTTTAAAGATTTAAACCAGAATATAAAGTCTTACGACTTCTTCAAATCTTAAAATTAGGTGTATCCATCTAGAGTATAGTTTGACAGGTGACCTTGCAGTCGAGTTCTATGACTTATGGAAGCGTCGTTCACGTAACACAGTGATATGTATTATCAGGTTTGTGAAATTAGAGCTATCACAGGAACGTAGGTGGAGATGTACCAACGTTTCAGGATGTACGAGGATTATGTTGAATCCGAATCTCAGTATTACCGACGAAATGCTTTGTTGGTAAGTATTTTTTGTTTTTTCCCCGTTTACAATCAAAACTCTAAAGTTGGCGACTGAACATTTACTGTTTATGGTGTTCTAAATTGGATGTCAGGAATCCTGAAAACGACCAAGTACCTATCATCACACGCAAGGAGAATGCCATGGAGTGATGATGTTCGTTGATTTCTTATTTTCTTGCAATTTTGTTTAGAAGATGATTTATTATTATTTTCTTAGCATTTATAATTTTATTGAATTTTTTAATTTCAACATTTACCATATTTTATTACACTAAAACCTAAACAATTCACCATATTTTCTTACACTAGCACCTAAACAATCCCTTATCTCACATGATTTATTAATTTGATTAATAAAAACGCCCACACACGCGTAATTAAGTTGTAGTGACATATTATATTTTCCGTTGTGATTAATATATATTCATAATTTCTAGGCATGGAGTCGATTAATCGAACACGTGTTATCGCGGCATATGAAAACATGATATCTGATGAATTACGTGCGTTATTGAATTCACGACCTCCTAAGGATGTTTGTTGTCGTGCGAGAGCGCGCCGTGTAGCAATACTTAAATCAAGACGGATAAAAGCGAGGACAAGACCACCAGAAACCGGTACGATAGCCTTTTATATTAAGTTTTTATTCTCGAAATTGTACGTGTGATTAACAAATAAAAAAATGTTATATATAAGGGTTGGTGTTGCCGATTTACGAAGATGATTACGTGCATTTCCTCGCAACCGATTCGGATTCTGATCATGGTGATAGGGAGGACCAAACAGACGACGATAATGCAATGGATTATGATTTTGTTGAACATCTCGATAACGCCGATGAGTGTATTATGGAACAGGAAGGGTTTGGATCCATACCGATCATAAATGTGAAACCTGGATTAACAGAAAACGGTACTTACTATGGTTGTTTTTTTTATAATTTTTTAAAAAATATAATTGATATTATTGTGTACATGAGTGCTTCTTGTGTCAGGTTATTTTGATGATGGAGATCCGTTTTATACCTGTCAAAATTGCGGTGCTTATATGTGGTTTGGCGAGCATATTAACAAACGTGGAGCTAAAAATAGGCCTATATTTTCTACGTGTTGCATGAAGGGTAAAGTGGAGCTGCCTAAACTAAAAAATCCTCCACCGGTGCTTATGTCGATGTTGTATGGCAAGGATGAGAGAAGCAAAAATTTCCGTGCTTTAATTAGAGCATACAATATGATGTTCTCATTCACGTCGCTTGGTGGTCAAATTGATAATTCCGTGAACCATGGGAATGCACCGTATGTGTTTCGCATGCAGGGTCAAAATTATCATCGCATCGGTGAACTTTTGCCTGGCCCTTCCAAAAGTCCTGCTTTCTCGCAGCTCTATATTCATGATACCGTAAACGAAGTCTCGAATAGGATGGGTGTTATGGGGTGAGTTGTTTATTGTAATATATTTTTTATATTATGTCCACGAATTAATTTCCGTTTTTTGTTGTTTTTAATTGTTTTAGCGAGAAAGGACCGGGTAAGCAAATAAAGAAGAGTATCGTTAAGACTTTGAAGGATATGTTAGATGCTAACAACCCACACGTCATCGCGTTTAGATCAGCTAGAGATAGATTAGCACAATGTGAAGATACCAGCGGCTTTAAGTTGATTTTGAAAAATCATCGAGATAGTGACGGTAGAGTCCAAAATATACCTACGACTGACGAGGTTGCTGGGCTTATCGTGGGAGATATAAATCCTAAACCGCGTGATGTAGTGCTTCAGGCTAATTCTGGAGGGTTTCAGCGTATAAGTGAGCTGCACCCATCCTACCTCCCTCTACAGTATCCTTTGCTTTTTCCTTACGGCGAGGATGGATTTAGGTTAGGTATCGACATTGGATTCATCGATAAAGGCGGTCTAAAAAGAACAAAGGTGACTTCGATTTGGTCAATCTCTATAAATTTTGACTTCGATTTTATTTTGCGAGAAAATAAGGATAAAATTGTACAAATTTGATAAAGACTTTAAAATTTTTAAATAATGATGTGAATATTTTTATCTCGAAATTGTTTAATTAAGAAAGTTAAAATTCGTAAATATTGAAGATAATGTCTTATGAATCAAGGATATAATCCGTCAAGGTACTAATATTTAAATAATTATATTATGATTATAATTTTTCCACCATGTATTTTATAATTTGAAATATATTTTTGTTTTGAATTAAAATTAAAAAATTAAAATCTGTAAGGGTAGTTTCAGAAAAGGATGAAAATAAAAAAAGACACAAAGTTCTTTTATTCTTAAATATATTGACATGTGATTTTCATCCCACATACTATTTTAAAATTATGTGTTTATTATATACATATAGACACTTATATGATTAATTAAAGATTTGCTCTCTATAGTAGTATTTAATTAGATATTTTTAAAAATTGTTCATATAACTTTCTCTTTGCTTTTAAATTGTTTCAGTTTTATTAAATTTAGTGATCACTAGAGGAAAATCCGGGCGTTAATAATTGACATTTTTAGATTAATTAACTTAAGTTTAAATTCAATTTTAGTTATACATTAAAAAGTCATATGATATTGTATTTAGCATTTTAATAAATATAACCTATATGATACTATTAATCTATTCATTCTAATTTATATTTACAAATTGAAATTTATTTTTTGTTTCTTATTATTACTTATATATATTTTTTTTCTCTTCTATATAGTCTCTAATAATCTTAAAGGAAAATGATCTCTTCATAATAGTATGAAATGTACCTTTTCTAATAGTAGTTTTAATTTTGGAGAAATTCCAAAAGCTTTTCAAATTTATCTTCTTTAGTTATGTTGTTAAGGATTTGAATATGTGTAATTTGATAACTTGGTTTCTAATGTTATGAAATCTTGAAGAAAAATAACAAAAATATCATTATTTTTAAATAACCAAGCAATGGATTAGCAAGTAAAGAACGATGGTTCTTGTGTGATACTACATCATTGACTTTGATCGTGTTAAGAAGTCAATATTCAAATTCCCTTTAAATGTTTTGATTAGTTTATTTTTCACTTTATATGTAAAAGCTAAAACTTTTCTTTCCCATTTTATCAGCGGCTTAAATTTAAAATCACTTTCGGAATTTTAGCAGCCAAATTTTCAATTACTTTCAACCTAATTATTTTAGTTTGTTTGAACAAATTTGACCTAATTATCTCAAAGCTTGAACTGAACGTATCCAACACATTCGCTTCGACATAACGACAAGAGCGGAGTAGGGAAGACAAAATTTTGACCTCATGAATTTTAAAGCCTTGACAAACTTGATATATGGTCATATTGAAATAAACTGCAAGCATGTAAGAAAAAATTTAAATCTCAGTAATATGAAAGTGTATGTAAATGGGTCATTCTTATTATTTATAAAAAAACCATTGAAACTTTTTGAGGAAAACCACATGCTAAATGTTTTTTAAAGGAACATTATTTCATTACACATTTTAATTTTCATTGAAATTGATTCCAAAACTTACGATGAAAGCCATATATAATACTATCAAATCCAAGTGAAAGTATTTTATTTTTGTTCATCACAGTGCGTTGAAGTTTTGTCCTACACATACACACATCATCTAATCACACGTATAGAAACAAAATATACATAGAGGGATGGATCTTTATGTTAGTAGAGCAAAAATACCTCTAAAGCGTGAACTGAGGTTTTTACGCTTCAGTTTTTCTAATCTAAGGGTTATCTTGGGTAGTCGGCTTCGGCAATTCGCTTCCAGGGTGCTGCGTGCGAGCAATCGAGGAACTGAGCAAGGTAAATGTTGGCGGATTCATGATTTCGGAGGATGATGCTGGTCTCTTCCACGAATTTGTATCTACTATTAATTACACTTTCGTAGAGTGAACTTCTCTAGAGTGATCCAATGATGTTGATGACCACGCCAAATTCATCAACATTTGAGAAGTAATAAGTGCGATGAATTTTGATTGGGTGGCTTAGGGGGAATTCCAAAAGCTGAAGTTTGGGCGAGGGGAGTCTCTTGAGTGACCTATTATATACTATGTGTCAATGAGATGTGGATAATTGTAAGTGGTTTTTAAGAGTGATGTGGCATCTTGCAAAATCTCCGCTTACGTGGCTTCCTCTAAAATGCTTTTGATTGTGCTGATGTGGATATATTGAGAGGCCTCAATGAACACCTTTTATTAGTAAGAGATGTTGCCAGAACTAAGAGTTGATTCGTATTATTAACACTGCTCATGCCGCATGTATGTAATTTAATTTAGATCACTTTTTAGCTTTGTTTTGAATTATTTTGGAATATGAGTTCTACATAACGTGAGTTTATTTTGTAAGTTTCTTTTTTTTTCTTATATTGTGGAGTGTGATCAAGCTGCTTTTGGAGAAGTGAATTAGTTCAATATGATTCATGTTTCCTATGATCACGATATTCTTCATCACTCCATCTACAAACTTATAAAAAAAAACAATTGTAAGTACACGATTAGATTGTTTGTGTGTGTGCTTGATTTAGTGTTTGTAGATATTTGTTTTGTAAGCAATATTATTTTTAATTAAAATTTAAAACAAGTACTAAACCCAAACTTTTTATATATATATATATATATAAGTATTGATTTGTTAGGATTTTTCGGTTTAATTGAGAGTCATGTTTCTGATATGATTTTTGCTCTGTCTTTGTGTTATCATCAACCGGAATCAGCCATGGTGAATTATATAGTAAAGCAATACGTTGTTGCAATAGAAGGAGATACGACATTGGTCGCAGTGGAGAGCATGTATGTTATAGGAAAGGTCAAAATGGCATCGAAAACCCTAATCGGAAGAGAAAGAAGAAGATGGTGATGATATGAAATGTTAACAACGTTACTTGAGCACGTAGCTGGAGATGAGGATGAAAAGAACATGTTCTACATCCTTTAGTATCTTGAAATCTTTCTTTTGCAGGTGATAGAGAACACAAAAGTTATGATTGTATCTATAGAGGAATGAGAAGGAACAGATGGAAGACTCTTACATACCGGTAAAAGAAAGAGAGGAGATAGCATTAAGGGAACGCGAATGTTTGAATCTGATACATGCACTCATTTATTGTTGTTGTTACCCTGAGGTCGCTTCACCAATGCTACGGTGATCATGCATTGGTTTTATCTAAATTTTTTTCGTTTAGTTTGTAGTCATGCATGCCTTTGTTTATATGTTAACCTCAATTTCTTAGTCCGTTAGTGGTTTTACTTGTACAAACAAGGGAAATACCGCTGATGTTGAATACTTACTTCATATTTGAACGTGGAGGACGATCTTGAGACCAATGAAGATGAAGAAGAAGAATTAAGAATATTATTGGTATACAGAATAGAAAATGAGTGAATATTATTGGTATACGGAATAGAAAATGAGTCAAGATCATTAGTGATTCAAAACTGATCAATTAAATTCTGATATATAATAGTTATTTATAATGGTTGGTCCATAATGTATATTTTATTTTAAAATTAATAGTAAAATTATTTGATAACTACAATATAGTTTAGTTACTTTATAAAAAAAACCTTCACCCTACAGAAGTTACATAATTTTATTATTAATTTCTCACTGAATGACAAAATAATTTTATAAAACCTGATCAACATGATAACAAAACAAGAGAAGCAAAGTTGATAGTTTTCGGGAGTCTGATGAAAGAGTTCTTGATAAGCGTAGAAATTATTTGTTGAACATAAGTTTGGCTGTAACAATGATAACACAAAACATGAGCAAAATAGCGATTTTCTGCAGCCTAATGAAAGAGCTTTTGATAAATGTAGAAATAGTTTGCTGATTGATGAGTTTGGCTATAACCATGATAACAAAAAAAGGAGCAAAATTGACCTTTTTTTGCAAGGTGATGAAAGAGTTCTTGATAAACGTAAAAATTATTTGTTCATTGATAAGTTTGCCTATAACCATGATAACAAAACAAGAGAGCCAAAATTGACGGCTTTCTACTGTCTGATGAAAGAGATCTTGATAAACGTATAAATCATTTGCTGATTGATGAGTTTGGCTATAACAATGATAACGAAAAAGAAGCAAAATTGACGGTTTTCTGCAGGCTCATGAAAAAGTTCTTGATAAACATAGAAATCATTTGCTAATGATGAGTTTGGTTATAACCACGATGGAAAAAAGAGAGCCAAATTGATGATTTTCTACAGTCTGAT
This sequence comes from Arabidopsis lyrata subsp. lyrata, assembly GCF_000004255.2. NCBI lineage: Eukaryota > Viridiplantae > Streptophyta > Magnoliopsida > Brassicales > Brassicaceae > Arabidopsis > Arabidopsis lyrata. The sequence goes on from NW_003302551.1 coordinate 13,999,747, forward strand.
GAAAGAGCTCTTGATAAACGTAGAAATCGTTTGCCGATTACAGAGTTTTGCTATAACCATTATAACAAAAAAAGGGGCAAAATTGACGCTTTCTGCAGTTCGATGAAAGAGAAATTGATAAACGTAGAAATCATTTGATGATTGATGAGTTTGGCTATAACCATGATAACAAAGAAAAATGAGCAAAAGTGACGGTTTTCTACAGTGTAATGAAAGAGCTCTTGATAAACGTAAAAATTATTTGCTCATGATGAGGTTGGCTATAACCATGATTACAAACAAGAGAGATAAAATTGATGGCAATCTGCAGTCTGATTAATGATATCTTGATTAACGTAGAAATCATATGTTGATTGTTGAGTTTGGCTATAACAATGATAACGGAAAAAATGAGCAAAAGTGACAGTTTTCTGAAGGCTCATGAAAAATCTCTTGATAAACGTAGAAACCATTTGTTGATGATTAGTTTGGGTATATCCAAGATAACAAAAAAAAAAAGAAAAAGCAAAATTAACGTCTTTTCGCAGTCTGATGAAAGAGGTCTTTGATTAACGTAGAAATCATTTGCCGATTGGAGAGTTTAACTATACCCATTCTAACAAAAAAGAGCAAAGTTGACGATTTTTGGCAGTCTGATGAAAGAGCTCTCGATAATCGTAAAAATCATTGGCTGATTGAAGAGTTTTGCAATAACCATTATAATGGTAAATGAGCAAATTGAAGGTTTTCTGCAGCCTAACGAAAGAGCTCTTGATTAACTTAGAAATTTGTTGATTGATGAGTTTGGCTATAGCCATAAAAAAAAATAGGAGCAAAATTGACGGTTTTCTACTGTCTAATGTAAGAGGTTTTAGTAAACGTATAAATCATTTGCTGATTGAAGAGTTTGGTTATAACAATGATAACAATAAAATAGAGCAAAATAGACAGTTTTCTCCAGGATGAAGAAAGAGCTATTGATAAATGTAGAAATTATTTGCCGATATTGATGAGTTTGACTATAACAATGATAACAAAATAAAAGAACAAAATTGACGGATTCTTTCAGCCTCATGAAGAAATGTTGATAAATGTAGAAATTATTTTTTGATATATGTGTTTGGCTATAATCATTGATTAAAAAGAACATGATGAGCAAAGTTGATGGTTTTCTTCAACTTCATGAAAAAGCTCTTGATAAACGTAGAAATCGTTTGTTGATTGATGAGTTTGGCTATAACAATGATAACCAACAAACAGGAGAAAAATAACGATTTTCTACATCCTCATGCAGAAATAATTTGCTGATTGATGAGTTTGCCTATAACCATGATAACAAAAAAAAGGAGCGAAATGTACGTTTTTGCTACGTAATGAAAGAGCTCTTGGTAAACGTAAAAATGATTTGTTCATTGATGAGTTTTGCTATAACCATAATAAAAAAAAACAAGAGAGACAAAATTGGCGACTTTCTGTAGTCCGATGAAAGAGATCTTGATAAACATAGATATCATTTGTTGATTGATGAGTTTGGCTACAAAAATGATAAAGAAAAAATAAGCTAAAGTGACAGTTTATTACAGGTTCAAGAAAAAGCTTTTGATAAACGTATAAATCTTTTGTAGATGATGAGTTTAGCTATTACCATGATAACAAAACAAAAAAAAAAACTGACGGTTTTCTCCAGTCTAATGAAAGAGCACTTGATAAACGTAAAAATAATTTGCTGATTGAAAAGTTTTAGCATGATCATTATAACGAAAAATGAGCAAAAGTGAAGATTTTTTGCAGCCTGATGAAAGGGCTCTTGATTCGCAGAGAAATTATTTGCTAATTGATGAGTTTGGCAATAGCCATGATAACAAAAAAAAAGAATTTTGAGGGTTTTCTGCTGTCTAATGAAAGAGCTCTTAATAAAAGTAGAAAACCTTTGCTGATTGATGAGTTTGGCTATAACAATGATACCCTTAAAAGAGAGCAAAATTGACAGTTTTCTATAGCCTAATAAAAGAGCTCTTGGTAAACGTAGAAATCATTTGCTGAATTATGAGTTTGGCTATAACTTGATAACAAAAGAATGAGCAAAATTGACGATTTTTTGCAGCCTCATGAAAAAATTGTTAATAAACATAATAATCACTTTCTGATTTATGATTTTGGCTATAACCATAATTAGAAAAAAAAACAAGAGGAGCAAAGTTGACTGTTTTCTGAAGTCTGATGAAAGAGCTCTTGATAAGCAAGCGTATAAATCATTTACTGAAGATGAGTTTGGCTATAACAAAGATAACAAAAAATGAGTAAAATAGCGATTTTCTGCAGCCTGATGAAAGAGTTTTTGATAAATGTATAGTTTTTGATAATTATGTTGAATATAGATCTCAGTATTACCGACGAGATGCTTTGTTGGTAGTTACTTTTTTTTTTTGTCGTCTATAATCGAAACTCTAAAATTTTTGACGGAACGTTAACTGATTATGATGTTATAAACCGGGTGTCACGAATCCTGAAAACGACGAAGTACCTATCGTCACACGCAAAGAGAATGCTATGGAGGAATGATGACGTTCGTTGTTTTCTTATTGTCTTGGAAATTTTTTTTTGTATTTTTTTAATGATTATCATCTTATTTTTACCATTTATAACATTCTCTTATCTCTCCAAATTGAAGATTTTCTGCAGCCTAATGAAAGAGCTCTTGATTAACATAGAAATCATTTGATGATTGATGAGTTTGGCAATAGACATGATAACAAAAAAAGAAGAGTAAAATTGACAGTTTTCTGCTGTCTAATGAAATAGCTCTTGATAAACGTATAAAACATTTACTGATTGATGAGTTTGGCTATAACATTGATAAAAAAAAGAGCAAAATAGACAGTTTTCTGCTGCCTAAAGAAAGAGGTTTTGAGAAACGTAGAAATCATTTGTTGATTGATGAGTTTGGTTATAACAATGATAACGAGTTTGGTTATAACAATGATAACAATAAAAGAGAGCAAAATCGACAGTTTTCTGCAGTCTGATGAAAGAGCTATTGATAAATGCAGAAAGTGTTTGCTGATTGATGAGTTTTTCTATAATAATAATAACAAAATAAAATAAACAAAATTGACGGTTTCTTTCAGTCTCATGAAGAAATATTGATAAACGTAGAAATTATTTTCTGATATATGTGTTTGGCTATAATCATGATTATAAAGAATAAGATGAGCAAAGTTGACGGTTTTCTTCAACTTCATGAAAAAGCTCTTGATAAACGTAGAAATCGTTTGTTGATTGATGAGTTTGACTATAACAATGTTAACGAAAAAACAGGAGAAAAATAACGAATTTCTGCGTCATGATGAAAGAGCTTTCGATAAGTGTAGAAATATTTTGCTGATTGATGAGTTTGGTTATAACCATGGTAACAAAAAAAAGAGAGCGAAATTGACATTTTTTCAACGTAATGAAAAAGCTCTTGGTAAACGTAAAAATTATCTGTTCATTAATGAGTTTGGCTGTAACCATTAAAAATAAAACAAGAGAGACAACATTGACGATTTTCTTTAGTCGATGAAAGAGATCTTGATAAACGTAGATATCATTTGTTGATTGCTGAATTTGGCTACAACAATGATAAAGAAAAAAATGAGCAAAAGTGACAATTTTCTGCAGGTTCCTGAAAAAGTTTATGATAAATGTATAAATCTTTTGCAGATGATAAGTTTGGCTATTAATATGATAACAAAAAAAAAAATTGACGGTTTTCTGCAGTCTAATGAAAGAGCTCTTGATAAACGTAGAAATCGTTTGCAGATTAAAGAGTTTTGCTATAACCATTATAACGGAAAAAGGGGCATAATTGATGGTTTCTGCAATCCGGTGAAAAAGATCTTAATACACGTAGAAATAATTTGTTGAATGATGAGTTTGGCTATAACCATGATAATAAAAAAGGAGCAAAAGTGACTGTTTTTTGCAACGTAATGAAAGAGGTCTTGATAAACGTAAAAATTATTTGCTCATTAATGAATTTGGCTATAACAATGATTACAAACAAGAGAGATAAAATTTACGTCTTTATGCAATCCGATTAATGATATCTTGATTAACGTAACATAGAAATCATATGCTGATTGATAAGTTTGGATAACAATGATAACAGTTTGACAAAAAAAAAAAAAAAAAAAAAAGGATAACAATGATAAAAAAAAATGAGCAAAATTGACAGTTTTTTGCAGGCTCATGAAAAAGCTCTTGCTAAACGTAGAAATCATTTGTTGATGATGAGTTTGGCTATATCCATGATAACAAAAAAAAAAAAAAGCAAAACTGACAGCTTTCCGCAGTTTGATGAAAGAGATCTTTGATAAACATAAAAATCATTTACCGAAAGAAGAGTTTAGCTATAACCATTCTAACAGCAAAAGAGCAAAGTTGACGATTTTTAGCAGTCTGATGAAAGAGATCTCGATAAATGTAAAAATCATTGACTGATTGAAGAGTTTTGCAATAACCATTATAACGGTAAATGAACAAAATAGAAGGTTTTCTGCAGCCTAACGAAAGAGCTCTTGATTAACTTAGAAATTTACTGATTGATGAGTTTCGCTGTAGCCATACAAAAAAAAAAAATAGGAGCAAAGTTGACGATTTTCTACTGTCTAATATAAGAGGTTTTGGTAAACGTATAAATCATTTGCTGATTGATGAGTTTGGTTACAATGATAACAATAAAAGTGAGCAAAATAGACAGTTTTCTGCAGCCTGATGAAATAGATATTGATAAATGTAGAAATCATTTGTCGATTGATTAGTTTGACTATAACAATGATAACAAAATAAAAGAATATAATTGACGGTTTATTTCAGCCTCATGAAGAAATGTTGATAAAAGTAGAAATTATTTTCTGATTTATGTGTTTGGCTATAATCATGATTAAAAAGAACAAGATGAGCAAAGTTGACTGTTTTTTTCAACTTCATGAAAAAGCTCTTGATAAACGTAGAAATCGTGTGTTGATTGATGAGTTTGGCTATAACAATGATAAGCAATTAAACAGGAGAAAATAACGAATTTCTGCGTCCTGATGAAAGAGCTTTCGATAAATGTAGAAATAATTTGCTAATTGATGAGTTTGACTATAACAATGATAACAAAAAAATAGCGAAATTGACGTTTTTTGCAACGTAATGAATGAGCTCTTGGTAAACGTAATAATTATTTGTTCATTGATGAGTTTGGCTATAACCATAATAAAAAAAAACAAGAGAGACAAAATTGACGACTTTCTGTAGTCGATGAAAGAGATCTTGATAAACGTAGATATCATTTGTTGATTGATGAATTTGGTTACAACAATAATAATGAAAAAAATGAGCAAAAGTGACAGTTTTCTCGAGGTTCATGAAAAAGCTTTTGATAAATGTATAAATCTTTTGCAGATGATGAATTTGGCTATTACCATGATAACAAAAAAAAAAAATAGACAGTTTTCTGTAGTCTAATGAAAGAGCTCTTGATAAACGTAGAAATCGTTTGCAGATTAAAGAGCTTTGTTATAACCATTATAACGGAAAAATGGGCATAATTGATGGTTTCTGCAATCCGATCAAAGAGATCTTAATAAATATAAATTTTTTTTGCTGATTGATGAGTTTGGCTAACCATGATAATAAAAAAAAAAGGAACAAAGTGACGGTTTTTTGTAACGTAATGAAAGAGGTCTTGATAAACGTAAAAATTATTTGCTCATTAATGAGTTTAGCTATAACCATGATTACAAACAAGAGAGATAAAATTAACCGGCCTTCTGAAGTCCGATTAATGATATCTTGATTAACGTACAAATCATATGTTGATTTATGAGTTTGGCTATATAATGATAACAAAAAAAATGAGCAAAATTGACAGTTTTATGCGAGCTCATGAAAAACTCTTGATAAACGTAGAAATCATTTATTGATGATGATTTTGGCTATATCCATGATTAAAAAAAAGCAAAATTAACGGCTTTTCGCAGTCTGATGAAAGAGATCTTTGATAATCGTAAAAATCATTTGATGATTGAAGAGTTTAGCTATAACCATTTTAACAAAAAAAGAGCAAAGTTGACGATATTTGACAGTCTGATGAAAGAGCTCTCGATAAACGTAAAAATTATTGGCTGATTGAAGAGTTTTACAATAACCATTATAACGGTAAATTAGCAAACTCAAAAGTTTTCTGCAGCCTAACAAAAAAGCTATTGATTAACTTAAAAGTTTTCTGGTTGATGGTTTGGCTATAGCCATCAAAAAAAATTGGAGCAAAATTGACGGTTTTCTACTGTCTAATGTAAGAGGTTTGGGTAAACGTATAAATTATTTGCTGATTGATGAGTTTGGTTATAACAATGATAACAATAAAAGAGAGCAAAATAGACAGTTTTCTACAGCTTTATGAAAGAGTTATTGATAAATATAGAAATCATTTGCCGATTGATGAGTCTGACTATAACAATGATAACTAAATAAGAGAACAAAATTGACGGTTTCTTTCAGCCTCATGAAGAAATGTTGATAAGCATAAAAATTATTTTTCGATATATGTGTTTGGCTATAATCATGATTAAAAATAACAAGATGAGCAAAATTGACGGTTTTCTTAAGCTTCATGAAAAAGCTCTTGATAAACGTAGAAATTGTTTGTTGATTGATGAGTTTAGCTATAACATTGATAACCAAAAAAACATGAGAAAAATAACGATTTTTTATGTCCTGATGAAAGAGCTTTCAATAAATGTAGAAATAATTTGCTGATAGATGACTTTTGCTATAACCATGATAACAAAAAAAAGTTAGCAAAATAGACGTTTTTTCAACGTAATGAAAGAGCTCTTGGTAAACGTAATAATTATTTGTTCATTGATGAGTTTGGCTATAACCATAATAAAAAAAAAACAAGAGAGACAAAATTGACGACTTTCTATAGTCGATGGAAGAGATCTTGATAAACGTAGATATCATTTGTTGATTGATGAGTTTGGTTACAACAATGATAAAGAAAAAAATGAGCAAAAGTGACAGTTTTCTCCAGGTTCATGAAAAAGCTTTTGATAAATGTATAAATCTTTTGCAGATGATGAGTTTGGCTATTACCATGATAACAAAAAAAAATAGACAGTTTTCTGTAGTCTAATGAAAGAGCTCTTGGTAAACGTAGAAATCGTTTGCAGATTAAAGAGCTTTGTTATAACCATTATAACGGAAAAATGGGCATAATTGATGGTTTCTTCAATCCGATCAAAGAGATCTTAATAAATGTAGAAATTTTTTGCTGATTGATGAGTTTGGCTAACCATGATAATAAAAAAAAAGGAACAAAGTGATGGTTTTTTGTAACGTAATGAAAGAGGTCTTGATAAACGTAAAAATTATTTGCTCATTAATGAGTTTAGCTATAACCATGATTACAAACAAGAGAGATAAAATTAACAGGCCTTCTGAAGTCCGATTAATGATATCTTGATTAACGTACAAATCATATGTTGATTGATGAGTTTGGCTATAAAAATGATAACAAAAAAAATGAGCAAAATTGACAGTTTTATGCGAGCTCATGAAAAAACTCTTGATAAACGTAGAAGTCATTTATTGATGATGATTTTGGCTATATCCATGATTAAAAAAAAAGCAAAATTAACGGCTTTTCGCAGTCTGATGAAAGAGATCTTTGATAATCGTAAAAATCATTTGATGATTGAAGAGTTTAGCTATAACCATTTTAACAAAAAAAAAAGAGCAAGGTTGACGATATTTGACAGTCTGATGAAAGAGCTCTCGATAAACCTAAAAATTATTGGCTGATTGAAGAGTTTTACAATAACCATTATAACGGTAAATTAGCAAACTCAAAAGTTTTCTGCAGCCTAACAAAAGAGCTATTGATTAACTTAGAAGTTTGCTGGTTGATGGTTTGGCTATAGCCATAAAAAAAAATTGGAGCAAAATTGACGGTTTTCTACTGTCTAATGTAAGAGGTTTTGGTAAACGTATAAATTATTTGCTGATTGATGAGTTTGGTTATAACAATGATTACAATAAAAGAGAGCAAAATAGACAGTTATCTACAGCCTTATGAAAGAGTTATTGATAAATTTAGAAATCATTTGCCGATTGATGAGTCTGACTATAACCATGATAACTAAATAAGAGAACAAAATTGACGGTTTCTTTCAGCCTCATGAAGAAATGTTGATAAGCATAAAAATTATTTTCCGATATATGTGTTTGGCTATAATCATGATTAAAAATAACAAGATGAGCAAAATTGACGGTTTTCTTAAGCTTCATGAAAAAGCTCTTGATAAACGTAGAAATTGTTTGTCGATTGATGAGTTTAGCTATAACATTGATAATCAAAAAAACAGGAGAAAAATAACGATTTTTTATGTCCTGATGAAATAGCTTTAAATAAATGTAGAAATAATTTGCTGATTGATGACTTTTGCTATAACCATGATAACAAAAAAAAGATAGCAAAATAGACGTTTTTTTCAACGTAATGAAAGAGCTCTTGGTAAACGTAATAATTATTTGTTCATTGATGAGTTTGGCTATAACCATAATAAAAAAAAACAAGAGAGACAAAATTGACGACTTTCTATAGTCGATGGAAGAGATCTTGATAAACGTAGATATCATTTGTTGATTGATGAGTTTGGTTACAACAATGATAAAGAAAAAAATGAGCAAAAGTGACAGTTTTCTCCAGGTTCATGAAAAAGCTTTTGATAAATGTATAAATCTTTTGCAGATGATGAGTTTGGCTATTACCATGATAACAAAAAAAAAAATAGACAGTTTTCTGTAGTCTAATGAAAGAGCTCTTGGTAAACGTAGAAATCGTTTGCAGATTAAAGAGCTTTGTTATAACCATTATAACGGAAAAATGGGCATAATTGATGGTTTCTGCAATCCGATCAAAGAGATCTTAATAAATGTAGAAATTTTTTGCTGATTGATGAGTTTGGCTAACCATGATAAAAAAAAAAAAAAAGGAACAAAGTGACGGTTTTTTGTAACGTAATGTAAGAGGTCTTGATAAACGTAAAAATTATTTGCTCATTAATGAGTTTAGCTATAATCATGATTACAAGCAAGAGAGATAAAATTAACCGGCCTTCTGAAGTCCGATTAATGATATCTTGATTAATGTACAAATCATATGTTGATTGATGAGTTTGGCTATAAAAATGATAACAAAAAAAATGAGCAAAATTGACAGTTTTATGCGAGCTCATGAAAAAACTCTTGATAAACGTAGAAATCATTTATTGATGATGATTTTGGCTATATCCATGATTAAAAAAAAAAGCATGAAAGTTTTCTGCAGCCTAACGAAAGAGCTATTGATTAACTTAGAAATTTGCTGGTTGATGGTTTTGCTATAGCCATAAAAAAAATATGAGCAAAATTGACGGTTTTCTACTGTCTAATGTAAGAGGTTTTGGTAAACGTATAAATTATTTGCTGATTGATGAGTTTGGTTATAACAATGATAACAATAAAAGAGAGCAAAATAGACAGTTTTCTACGGCCTGATGAAAGAGCTATTGATAAATGTAGAAATTATTTGCCGATTGATGAGTTTGGCTATAACAATGATAACCAAAAAACAGGAGAAAAATAACGATTTTTTACGTCCTGATGAAAGAGTTTTCAATAAATGTAAAAATAATTTGCTGATTGATGACTTTGGCTATAATCATGATAACAAAAAAAAGGAGCGAAATTGATGTTTTTTGTAACGTAATGAAAGAGCTCTTGGTAAATATAAAAATGATTTGTTCATTGATGCTTTTGGCTATAACCATAATAAAAAACAAGAGAGACAAATCGACAACTTTCTGTAGTCCGATGAATGACATCTTGATAAACCTAGATATCATTTGTTGATTGATGGGTTTGGTTACAACAATGATAAAAAAAAAATGAGCAAAAGTGATAGTTTTCTGCAGGTTCATGAAAAAGCTTTTGATAAACGTATAAATCTTTTGCAGATGATGAGTTTGGCTATTACCATGATAACAAAAAAAAAAAAAAATTGACGGTTTTCTGCAGTCTAATGAAAGAGCTTTTGGTAAACGTAAAAATAATTTGCTGATTAAAAAGTTTTAGTATGACTTTTATAACGAAAAATGATCAAAATCGAAGATTTTTTGCAGCCTGATGTTAAAGTTATTGATTCGCAGAGAAATCATTTGCTAATTGATGAGTTTGTGGCAATAGCCATGATAACAAAAAAAAAAAATTGACGGTTTTCTTCTGGCTATAACAATTGTAACAATAAAAAAGAACAAAATAGATACTTTTCTATAACCTACTGAAAGAGTTCTTGATAAATGTAGAAATTATTTGTTGATTTATGTGTTTGGCTATAACCATGATAACAAAAAAATGAGCAAAATTGACGGTTTTTTGGAGCCATATGAAAGAATTGTTATTAAACATAATAATCACTTTCTGATTTATGATTTTGGCTATAACTATAATTAGAAAAAAAAAACAAAAGGAGCAAAGTTGATGGTAATCTGAAGTCTGATGAAAGAATTCTTGATAAGCGTATAAATCATTTACTGAAGATGAGTTTGGCTATAACAAAGATAACAAAAAAACATGAGTAAAATAACGATTTTCTGGAGTCTAATGAAAGAGCTTTTGATAAATGTAGAAATCATTTGTTGATTGATGAGTTTTTGATAATTATGTTGAATCCGGATCTCAGTATTACCAATGAGATGCTTTGTTGGTAATTACTTTTTTATTTTTTTTGTCGTCCACAATCAAAACTCTAAAATTTTCGACGGAACGTTAACTGATTCTGATGTTATAAACCGGGTGTCAGGAATCCTGAAAACGACGAAGTACCTATCGTCACATGCAAAGAGAATGCTATAAAATGATGACGTTCGTTGTTTTCTTATTGCCTTGAAATTTTTGTTTTTTGTTTTTTTTTTTATGATTGGCATCTTATTTTCTTACCATTTATAATATTCTTTTATCTCTCATGATTTTACCGTTTATGCACGATAACTTACACCATTTGTATATATATTATTACTATGGTGTTGATAATAGAGTGATATATTTTTATCCTTAAATTTCGTTAGTATATATTTCAGTTTAACTGTTGAGATTTAGTTTTTTTTTTTCTAAACTTAATTTATTAATCTTATGGATAAATTCTATATCGTTTAATCAATATTCGTTTTTGTTAATTTTCTGATTTAGTTTTTAATATATATTTTCCATTGTTATGTTCTTTCCAAATAATCGTTAGGTCTACATATACGTATCGCGCGTTTATACCTCATTGGATTGTTTAGCCGAGTAATCTTTTGATATGGGTTCTACAATGATACCTTTTACCTCTGATTCATGTGATGGTGGTTATTTTCATATTGCGTCTCTTAACCCTAACATGGGTGAGTGGTCTGTTTTGGTGAAGATTTGAATTGTTGGTCTATTTCGCGTGACTCGGGTAGAGAGCTCAATATGATTTTGGGTGACGAGCATGTTAGTATTTTAATAACTTACCTTCTATACATGTTTTCGATATTAAATTGAATTGTTTTTTTCTTTAACATTTCATTTGCAGTTCACCCAAATTTAAGCCGTTGTTCGTGATGAATTAATTGATAATTATTTTTCAAGATTGATAATCGATGAGTGGGTGAGCATTAAATTTTTTGATGTATCCCGGGTTAACAGCATCTTGAGACCAGTACCGCATAGATTCAAGATTGTGTTTCGTTCGGACACTTTAGTGCAAAGTATTAATATGTGCTCCAGTAGAACCTATTTCAATCTAACTGAGTTTGTGAGTATATTGAGTGGTATTGTTAACCCGAATATTTGCGTTAGTAAGCCTAATTTATGAATTTATTTGTGCTTTTGGAGTTTATTTGCGATTCATGTTCTGACTGTATTATTCATGTGTGTGTTTCATAGATGTTATTGGCAAAATTCTCAACGTGAGAGAGTTGGTTTTTGTTCCTTCCGTGGAACATTCTCAAGGAGGATATTTTGAGCTGTGCTTTGGTTTACGTGATACTGAGTAAGTCACTATTCTTTTAAAGATTTAAACCAGAATATAATGTCTTATGACTTCTTCAAATCTTAAAATTAGGTGTATCCATCTAGAGTGTCGTTTAACGGGTGACCTTGCAGTCGAGTTCTATGACTTATGGAAGCATCGTTCACGTAACACAGTGATATGTATTATCAAGTTTGTGAAATTAGAGCTATCACAGGAACATAGGTGGAGATGTACCAATGTTACCGGAAGTACGAGGATTATGTTGAATCCGGATCTCAGTATTACCGACGAGATGCTTTGTTGGTAAGTATTTTTTTTTTCCGTTTACAATCAAAACTCTAAAGTTGGCGACTGGACATTCACTGTTTATGGTGTTCTTAATCGGATGTCAGGAATCCTGAAAATGACCAAGTACCGATCATCACACGGAAGGAGAATGCCATGGAGTGATGATGTTCGTTGATTTCTTATTTTGTTGGTGAATGATTTTAAAAGATGATTTATTATTATTTTTTAGCATTTATAATATTATTGAATTTTTTAAATTTCATCATTTTCCATAATTTTATCACACTAAATCCTAAACAATTTACCATATTTTTCTTACACTACCAAGTAACACCTAAACAATCCCTTATTTCACATGATTTTACCATTTATACAGCATTCTTCCCGCGCATGCGCGCGGGCAATCACCTAGTTAACCAAACTTGGGTTATATTCTCGATAACAAATCAACTACTACATTTTATTTTTCGGTGCACCCAATTAAATCTTGTTGTTTGAAAAAAAAAAATTGTCATCTTTTATGGGAAATGTAATTCAAAAGTCATAACTTAGATAACAAAAAACAAAAAACAAATAATTTGAGACATATATAACTTACTCAGTTACTTTGAGATGAAAATTAGGATAGATGCAAAGTGAGAGAGTCGAATCCCTAGTTTGAGATCAATGAAGTTTTTGACTTGTGATTTGATTTGTGAGAGAGATAATGACCTTATATAAGAAAATTTAAACAATTTTTAATTAGGATAATTTCTATTTTTTCTTCTAAAAAAGGATTATTTCTATATTACTTATATTTACCTTATAAAGTTATAAGGTAATCTACATTATATTTACCTCGCTCATATATCCCGCAATTAATCTACATTAAATTCAATCATATAACTCATTTCTTAAACGAGCTTTAAAAAATCGAGTTCTCGCTCATAAGAAAGCGAGCTGAGCTGACGGCTTATTTTGACACCCCCTAATTTTGACATAGTTCATCTTCTAAACTCTTTTGGAAGTACAAATGTAAGTCGATACTAACCTTTCTTTTTCGATTTGAAGAACTGAATGATTGATGAGAACTTTGACCAACATGGACTTCATCGTCTTGCATATCAAGATCCACAACGATTATTTTCTTCAGTTTCTCTTCGTTTTCTTTCAATGATTTTCTCATGGAATGTTGAACCTTGGAAGAAACCTTTTGGCCATTATAAAACTAATTAATGCAATTGTCATTGTTCCATAAATCATCTCTTGATAATTGCTATACACAATTGGTCATATATTGTATATTGTGGTTAATCTTCTAAACTCTTTCTTAAGTACAAATGTAAGTCGATCCATACTAACCTTTCTTTTTCGACTTGAAGAACTGCAAGATTGATGAGAACTTTGACCAACCTTTACTTCATCGTCTTGCATATCAAGATCCACAATGATTATTTTCTTCGATTTCTCTTCGTTTTCTTCCAATGATTTTCTCATCGAATGTTGAACCTTGGAAGAAACCTTTTGGCATGCACTTCTGTTAGTCAATCCAGCCAAGTGATGTTTCATTCTATTTATTTCACTTCCAACATATTGTTTACCACAAAAGTCACAAGCTATAACTTTTTTCCCTCTTGAATCAATAGTTTCATTAACATAGTTCCACGCCAAATCTTGTTTCTGATGACGTGTGGAACGTTGCACAGATTTCTCTTGCTTTATATTGCTTGCATTTGGTGAAAAAGCTTTTTCCTTATGAATATTCTCCATTGATGAGTAAACTACAAAAAGTAAAAATGTCTGCACTGTTAAATATATGTTCACGATCACCAATAGAAATGTATATACTCTTATATACAAGGATTGTCTTAAACGAACCACTCAAAGTTATATTTTCGGTTGGATATATCAACGATAAGAAGACTAGGCCAAACAACGACAAACGCACAAGGATTGGAAGAAACTCGACACAATTAAGATATGAAGTTGGAAGATGTCAGTGAGAGTTATTTTAACCGGGCCTTGTGGCCTAGTGGTAAAGGGGTCACAGCTGTGACTTCCGCCACCAGGGTTCGAGGCACGGCCACTGGCAGGTTTACATAGGGGAATTGCCAGCCTCGTGAGATTAGTCTTTGGGCCTAGGAAGCCTTTGGGAGACTCGCGGTTATTCAAAAAAAAAAAAAAAAGTTATTTATCATTTCAGGATTAAAAAAGCATACGAAATTGACGAATAACGAATTAATGAATGGTGATAACTATTTAATTATGGCAAATTCAATTATGATCCATTAACACGTGAAGTGAAGAAGATGACAAGATAGATTTGGTGAAGACAAAGACATGATTATACCACGAAAGTGAGTTTGGTCGTCGTCTTTATACGGGTTCTGAAATAGAAGAACACAAGTTGACTCTACGTTGAACTGACCCGATCTCACGGGTTAAAAGCTTGACTCTGCCTTGAATCTAAGAGTCACTCTCTTTTTTTTTTTTTTTTTTTTTTGTCAACATTTGGGCCACAACTAACCGGCCCATTAGCCTAATTTCTACAATTAAATTGTAGAGTCGGGGACTCGATCCCTGGTGTGATGGTGTCTGTCTTCTGTGGACTTATCATTTGCCACTAGACCAAGATCACTTCACTAAGAGTCACTCTCTTTTTTTTTTTCTTCTTTTTTTTTTTTTTTTTTTTTTTTTTTTTTTTTTGGACAAAAAATCTAAGAGTCACTCAAACCCAAGAATTATGGAGAAATCTCAGAGAAAAAAACTGAAAACGTTTTAGGAACCCTAATCAATTTTTAATCTTTTCATTTTTATATAAGGAATAGTTGAAAACACAATAATAATAAAATCTTAACAAAATCAGAGAGAGACAAAATCTTCCATATCTCTATTTTACAACCTATACATAAATATTCATTTTTGATATAGTGATACTGTATACTAATGTATAATCGTGTCGAGAATTAAATTAGTCTTTTACGAATTATATATCGGACGACGGACATAATGACATATAATAAAATATTGAATAGTCTCCGACGGTCCAAAAATACTCGTAAACAAAAAAAAGCAAAAAGAAAAAAGAGAAGATGGAATGATCTTCTTCGACGAAAGGGGAAGAGGTTGAATTCAAAATCTCTCTCTCTTCTTCTCTGTCTCTTCTCGCGTGAGAGAAGCGTAGATTTTTCCAGATCTCATCATTGAATTCAAAACTCAAAGCTAGAGATAGAGATAGAGAGGGAGAGAATCGATTCGGAGAAGAAGAAGAAGACGAGACGGAGCTGAAAGAATGATTACGATCCCATACCTTACCGCTGTATCAACGTATTTCAGCTACGGTTTGCTCTTCGCCTTTGGTCAGCTTCGCGATTACTCCCGCCTAATCTTCGGTTGGTGGCGCACCAACAATCTCCAGGTTAATTTCTCGATTGGTAAGCGCTTGTGGCGTGTTGAGACTCTTCTTAACGTTTTCGCTTTTCGTTTAGGGATACGCGCCGATCTGCTTGGCGCATGAGGATTTCTACATCAGACGATTGTATCATCGGATTCAGGTACCTCTCTATTCTTTTCCCCTGCGTTTGTTTAGCATCATGTTCAATCTCTGCATTTGGTGGCTTATGTTTTTTTTGTTTGGGTGGTGGTGGGAGGTATAAGTCTTTGAACAAGTAATTGTGCATACACTAGGAATTAGGAAATGTTTCTTTGGTGGAATCTTTGTTTCAGTGGTTTAGTGTTTGATTCTTAAATATATATTTGTGTCAAGGACTGTTTTGGACGTCCCATATCAAGTGCACCTGATGCCTGGATTGATGTGGTTGAGAGAGTTTCTGACGATAACAACAAGACGCTAAAGTGAGTCTGTCATCCTCTGTTTTTTTTCTATTGAACAGTTTTTGTTTCTATGGTCACATTAAGAGAATATGATACCAAATGTATGTCGAAGAATAAACCTTCGGTTGCAACTCTGTGCAGGCGAACTACAAAGACTAGTAGGTGCCTTAATCTGGGGTCCTACAATTATCTTGGATTTGGTTCTTTTGATGAATATTGTACGCCTCGTGTTATTGAGTCTTTGAAGAAATTTTCAGCTACTACATGTAGCTCTCGCGTTGATGCAGGTACAGTGTTGTCTTTCTGTATTAGGTCTCGAACAATCTCTTTCTCTTTGTTGTTGCCTGACATTTGTTCTATCTCCCACCAGGAACTACATCTGTGCATGCAGAACTTGAGGAATGTGTTGCTAAATATGTCGGACAACCTGCTGCTGTTGTCTTTGGCATGGGCTACGCAACAAACTCGGCTATTATTCCTGTCTTGATTGGAAAGGTAAGTGTATACTGCTATATCATGTGATGAACACTTTTGTTACTCCCAAAACCTATGTTTTTGTAGCTTACTATTTGCCTCCATCTATACAGGGAGGGTTGATAATAAGCGATTCTTTGAACCATACTTCAATTGTCAACGGCGCTCGAGGTTCAGGAGCTACTATCCGTGTTTTCCAACACAACAGTAAGCATTTCTTATGCTTCACTTTCCATATCTTTTGCAAATTAAGTGGGTGTCATGTCATCTTTATGCTCTCTTGTTAAATTCTTCGCAGCACCTGCTCATTTGGAAAAAGTATTGAAAGAACAAATCGCTGAGGGACAACCCAGGACGCATAGACCGTGGAAGAAAATTATTGTTGTTGTTGAGGGTATTTACAGCATGGAAGGGGAAATTTGTCATCTGCCCGAGATTGTCTCAATATGCAAGAAGTATAAGGTGAGGTAACATGGTAAACCATCTTTCATGTTCAACATTGATGAGAGATT
This sequence comes from Arabidopsis lyrata subsp. lyrata, assembly GCF_000004255.2. Classification (NCBI taxonomy): domain Eukaryota; kingdom Viridiplantae; phylum Streptophyta; class Magnoliopsida; order Brassicales; family Brassicaceae; genus Arabidopsis; species Arabidopsis lyrata. The sequence continues at coordinate 14,016,880 of NW_003302551.1, forward strand.
AAGGAGCTCGGTCAACTGAATTATCATTTGCAACATCAAAATTGTCTAGACTAATTTGGTTGTCTGATGTGTACCTTATTTTCTTGCATATCATTTGTTCAGGCATATGTTTACTTGGACGAAGCTCACAGCATTGGAGCAATTGGCAAGACAGGAAGGGGTGTTTGTGAACTTCTGGGGGTTGACACTGCTGATGTGGACATAATGATGGGAACTTTCACGAAATCTTTTGGGTCTTGTGGTGGCTATATTGCCGGATCAAAGGTTAGCAATTAGATACTTTTGTTCATTTACTGTTCTTTTGTTTGCACATTTTCTTGGTTTATTTAGTTTTGGTATATCAAATTTAGACCTTTCAGAAAAACTTAGAACTAGAAAACCAAATTACTAAATCATAAGAGATCTTTCAGAATTGCATAAGAAAGTTACGACCATTAGCAAAGATGAGTAAAGAGCTGATACACTAAGGCGTAACTGTATTTACACAATAGTCATTGTGATTGTTTATGCTAGTACACTTCATCTCAAAATCAACCAAAGGCGTTATAGCATATTGTGTTTCATTTTTGGTAGGACCTCATCCAATATTTGAAGCACCAATGCCCGGCTCACCTTTACGCAACGTCAATTTCAACTCCTTCCGCGACACAAATCATATCGGCGATAAAGGTTATCCTTGGAGAGGACGGTTCAAACAGAGGTATCTCTATAGTTTATTTTGCTCTATGAGCTGTGACATATCGCCCTTTGAGCTTCGTAATCTCAAGTTATAGTCTCAAACTTTTCTAAAAACCTGTGGCAGGGGCACAAAAGTTAGCAAGAATAAGGGAGAACAGCAACTTTTTCAGGGCTGAGTTGCAGAAGATGGGGTTTGAGGTTCTTGGAGACAATGATTCCCCAGTCATGCCAATAATGCTTTACAATCCAGCAAAAATTCCAGCCTTCTCAAGGGAATGTTTGCGAGAAAAAGTAAGTTTCTCTTTCTTTTTTATGCAATAACTCATTTGCTTCCACCCAAGAGAGACTCACCTCTTATGTTCAATGGATATTTAAAACTGTGGACAGTTGGCAGTTGTGGTCGTCGGTTTCCCAGCTACACCACTATTGCTAGCCAGGGCTCGTATTTGCATATCCGCATCTCACTCAAGAGAAGATCTTATTAAAGCCCTACAGGTAAAAGAAATCTTGCAATGAGTTCACTTCTTTTCTCTCCCATATCATTTACCCAGTGTTCTAAAATACGCTTGGCGGTAATCTGGCGGTGGATCACCGTATAGCGCCTAACTGTATATGCGGGGTATACGGTGAATATATTTTTATAAAAATATATATGATTATATATATAATATGAATATATTGCAAATATATATATTATAATAAAAAAAAACAATTGTCAAAAAAAATAAAAGGAGTCTCACGTTAAACTCCAACTCTCAAAAAATGAAAACATAATGACAACCATATTTATATAAGCAGCACCGTATTGAACCGTATAACACCGTATAACGACCGTATTGAGCTGTATAATACCGTATAATGGCCGTATTGAGCCGTATATCGCCGTATAAGTGGTCGTATTGAACCCAACCGTATTTGTTAAACGCATAGCTTAAAAATAGTACAGTAGTCTGCCGTATAGCGTATAACTAGCGTATATACGGCCGCCTAGGGCGTATTTTAGAACACTGCATTTACCACGAAGAGCCCTAGTAGTATTAGTATAAAACCCGAATTCCCGGGTTTCCAAATAGGTCTATATAAATCAAATGAAGCCCTTCTCAGAATAGTATATATGATTTGAGTCTACCTCAGAAGGCTAAAAGCCTAAGAAAGGGACTGTGCTTATTAGTTGATCTACAAATGGATTCACACGTTTTAATTTTCGACGTGTTATGACAGGTTATAAGCAAAGCAGGTGACCTTACCGGGATCAAATATTTTCCGGCTGCTCCAAAGAAGCAAGAAGTAGAGAAAAATGGCATCAAATTGGATTAAAACCGCAATGCATCAGTTTCTTTCCAAGAGAGGTTTGGTTAGCAATTAGCATTAGTGTACAATTTCCTCGCTGTTCGTCTTTGCCTTGTCGTCCCCTCTACTTGTCGTGAAACATGTGATTGTTGTCATTCTTCTTTCTTTATTTTTTTTTTAATTGGTTTTGTCAGAGTTAATTGTATAGTATCCCATCTTTAAATTGTTGCCCCAAAAAATTTACAGATGTTATCGAAGACATTTTCGAATTGTTTTGTTTTGGTCTTCCAGACCACGAATATGCCAGCAGAAGTGGTTCTCAAAACTACCAAAAAAACTTGCATCATGTTTGAATTGCATTCATAATTTTCCTTGGATTTAGGAGTTGTACATGCAATTCAAGGAACGTTCAATAAAGAGGTTTGTCAATATTGATTCACTCGTTTGTGACTTCATGTCTTCGTTAGCTATTCAGTTCGCACATGGTCCAGCCAAAACACACATGAGTAACACATATACGAGTATTGAGTTTTTGTGGCACTCTTGACTTCTTTTCTTATGAGAAACTATGAAGAAACATTCTTCAACAACATGAGTCCCATGATGATCCAGGTTACCTTAAGAGGAACATAATTGTTTGTTGCAAGAAACTCCTCCTATTTTAAAGGTTGTTGATGGTACCCTGCCACTGTTGATTCACATTGAATATTTTAAAACACATAATTATGTGGATATTTATGTCTTATAAGTTTGTTATATCGACTAACATGTAACTATTTAAGTTAGATCTGAATTAAAAAATTAATAAAATCTTTTTGTAGAGGTAGCCGTTTTTGTCATATACGAATACTAAAAATAGTAAGGTCCAGTCTGGGGACCAAGACTTGATTAGAGGTGAAAGAGAGAGGTTATTTCTCTCTCAAGTAACATCCGGAGGGACCAAACTGCTACAAACATCATCGGCTGCTCTACGATAAGGAGAAGATAGGTAATGGGACCAAAAAAATGTGGATCCTGAGTGGTCATATATATAGCTCATGACTCCACTCACAAGCGAAGATCTGAGGAGAAGACTACGCCGAGTTGAACAATGGTTACGATCCCGTACCTTGCTGCTGCATCCACTTACTTCAGCTACGGCTTGCTCTTCACCTTTGGTCAGCTTCGCGATATGATTACTTTCGTCGAATCTTTGATTGGTGGCAAACGAAGAATCTCACAGCTTTCTACAGCATTGGAGAATTTCTGTTTACCTTTGGTCACACTTTTTCTCCTAACCCTAATATTGGATACGCTCCCATCTGCTTGGCTCATGAAGATTTCTACAGAAGACGCTTTTATCATCGGATCGGATTCAGGTATATGGAGACTTTGTTTCACAGGTTTGGTGCTTAATTCTTGGTTCCTAATGTTTTTTCTTTGTGTGTGTGAGAGTGAAAGACTGTTTTGGACATCCCATAGCAGGTGCACCTAATACATGGGTTGATTTGGTCGAGAGATACTCTGAAGACAACAACAAGACGCTAAAGTGAGTGTGTTTTCTTCTATTAAACACTTGTATGGTCACATTGAGAGAATATGAAACCAAATGTAAACGTTGAGAGGTTGCAACTACGTGCAGACGAACGACAAAGACCAGCAGGTGCCTTTGGGTTCCTACAATTATCTTGGATTTGGTTTCTTGGATGAATACTGCACGCCTCGTGTTACCGAGTCTTTAAAGAAATTTTCAGCAAGTACATGCAGCTCTCGCGTTGATGCAGGTACAGTGTCTTTGCCTATAAGGTCTCAAACAATCTCTTCTCTTTTGTTTCCTGACATTTGTTGTTTATGCCATCAGGAACTACATCTGTCCATGAAGAACTCGAGGAATGTGTTGCTAAATTTGTGGGACAGCCTGCTGCTGTTGTTTTTGGCATGGGCTACCTAACAAACTCGGCTATCATTCCTGTCTTGATTGGAAAGGTAATGAATAAACCTTGTGATATATGAACGCTTATGTTACTCCTAATACATATGTTTCAGGAGCCACTATCCGTGTTTTCCAACACAACAGTAAGCATTTCTCATGCTTCACTTTCCATACTTCTACTATACATTTTTGCAACACTTTTAAGGAATCCAATCGGGTCGGGTTTTTTTTTTTTTTAATTTTGACCCGGAAATCTTCAATTGGATCTTCCCTTAAATTTTGTCAAATATCAAAAACGAAATTATTATAATAAAATCTAAAAAAAATATATACTCTCAACTAATTACTATACCTAAACACTTTATTTATGGAATATTTTTTACGATTTTTATAGATAAGGAAATCAAATATGATGATTTGATGCTAATATAACAAATTTGAGATAATTTCCTAAAAAATCTCTACCTAATTTAAACATAAATATATGATTCTCATTTTACTTTTATTTGATCTTATATTTATATTATTTTGAATTATTATAAAAAATATATATAGTTAATAAAACTTTAGATTTTTTTCCTGCATATGCTATGATTCAAAATTTTAAAAACGGACATATATTACTCAATCGATGAAGAAAAAAATCTACTTAAAATTTTTAAAGTACATTTATTGATTTTTGACCCGAAAATTTTCAATCGGATCTTTCCTTAAATTTTGGTAAAATTTAAAAATGAAATTAATTAATACAAATATATATATATTTTTTTCTCAAATAATTACTATATCTAAACTTTTTATTTATGGCATATTGTCTATGATTTTAATAAATAAGGAAATCAAATATGATGATTTAATGCTAATATAACAAATTTGAGCTAATTTCCTAAAAAGTCTCTACCTAATTTAAACATAAATATATGTTTCTCATTTCACTTTTATATTATATATATATATATATATATATATATATTATTTTGAACTATTGTAATATATATTCCATTATTAAAATTTTCGATTTTTTCTGCATATGCTGTGATTCAAAATTTTTTAAACGGACATATATTACTCAATCGATAAAGAAAAAAAGTATGTGTACAATCTATATTAATATTTTTGAAGAACAAATTTGCGCGTTTAATCAGGTCGTTTTTTTTACTCTGACTCGGAATTGAGTCATTCGGATATTTCCTTAATTTCTACAATTATCCAAAACGAGACAATATACCACGGGTGAAATCCTAAAATTAACAAATCAAAATATAATTATTTAGTATTTTAAGATACAATTATAAATTATTTTTATGTGTTGGTCCAGAAACACACATTAATTTTAAAATATATATATATTATAGAAACCATTTGAAAGTAGAATTTTAAATTGATTCGAATTATATATCTTTTTAAAAAAGTGTTATTAAAAAAATAATAAAAATGATGTTTAATTTTACGGGATGATATTAGATGGTGGGACGGGTTTGGATTAATATTAATTCGGGACAATATATATCACGGGTGAAATCCTAGGATTTTCAAATTAGCTTTCACCCCTGATAAAATTAAAATATAATTATATAATTTTAAAAACTAAACAAAACAAATACAAATTAAATTTCTATTTTTTAGTTACAATTATCTATTCATCAGTATAAAAAGATTAAAAAAAATCAAATAATTAACCCGCGGTGTACCGCGGGTCATATCCTAGTTAATCCAATAAAGTGGGTGACATATCATATTTATGCTCATTTGGAAAGAGTTTTGAAAGAACAAATCGCTGAGGGACAACCAAGGACACACAGACTGTGGAAGAAAATCATCGTTGTTGTTGAAGGTATTTACAGCATGGAAGGGGAAATCTGTCATCTGCCGGAGATTGTCTCAATATGCAAGAAGTATAAGGTGAGGTAAACCATCTTTCATGATCGACATAGATGAGAGAGAGATTAAGGTATTCAATCAACTGAATTATCATTTGTATGTAATTTGTTTCAGGCATATGTTTATTTGGATGAAGCTCACAGCATTGGAGCAATTGGCAAAACAGGAAGAGGTGTTTGTGAACTCCTAGGAGTTGACACTTGTGATGTGGACATAATGATGGGAACTTTCACGAAATCTTTCGGGTCTTGTGGTGGCTATATTGCCGGATCCAAGGTTAGCAATTATATACCTTTGTTCTCATTTACTGATATTTTGTTTGCACATGAGTAAAGAAAGAGCTACTATAGGACCTCATCCAATACTTGAAGTACCATTGCCCTGCTCACCTTTACGCAACATCAATTTCAACTCCTGCTGCACAACAAGTCATATCGGTTATAAAAGTTATCCTTGGAGAGGATGCTTCAAACAGAGGTAACTCTATAGTTTCTTTTGGTCTTTGAGCTTCATAATCTCAAAGAAACTGGACAGGGGCACAAAAGTTGGTAAGAATAAGAGAGAACAACAACTTTTTTGGGCTGAGCTCCAGAAGATGGGGTTTGACGTTCTTGGAGACAATGATTCCCCAGTCATGCCAATAATGCTTTACAATCCAGCAAAATCGCAGCCTTCTCAAGGGCATGGTTGCAAGAAAACGTAAGTCTCTTATTTGTTTTCCCCCATATCTCACTTGCTTCCGCACAAAAGAGAGGCACCTCTATGTTTCAATGGACACAATTAACACTTGGAACAGTTGGCAGTCGTGGTAGTCAGTTTCCCAGCTATACCTCTATTGCTAGCCAGGGCTCGTTTTTGCATATCCGTATCTCACTTGAGAGAAGATCTTATTAAAGCCCTGAAGGTAATCTTGCGTCGAGTTCACTCGCTTTCTCAGCATAGTAAACATGATTTGAATCTACCCCAAAAGGCTAAAAGCCTAAGAATGAGACTGTGCTTATAGTTCATCCGCAAATGGATTCACACGTTTCTTAATCATCTCCGTGTTATGACAGGTTATAAGCAGAGTAGGTGACCTTACAGGGATCATATATTTTACGGCAGCTCCAAAGAAGCAAGAAGACGAGAAAAATGGCAATACTTCAAAGTTCAAACTAAGAATATAGAATTTTTTTTCCTTCAAAAACCAAATTAGAGCACAAATTCTCTAACATGGTTGAGTGCACCACTTCAAACCAATTGACAGCATTTTGTTACTAATACAAAAACCTTACAAGTAACACACATGAAAATTTCCTGTGTTAACTCAGACCCGCAATCTTTCTGGTTTTAGCCTCCTATGGTTCCTCTGTTTCTGCATGAAGAGTCTAATTTCTTTTTCTTAATTGCTCCTGTTTCTACTTATTGAGATACCTGAACACTTCACACTGTATATAAAATGCTAGACTAAACACATTCGTTTTCTTCCCTTGGAACTTCTAGTGCAAATAGCTACACCTATTCGATTGCAAAATCCTTATCATCATAAGTCAGAGAGTTATATAAACCTTATTCCTCTTCCTCTTCTTTTCCCACTTCTACTTCTACTAATACTATTGTGCCTAATGCAACATTCAAACAACAAACATCAAGATAAGAAACAATAAAGACGAATGAAAGATCTATAGCGTAAAAAAAAGGCTCTCATGGTTTCAGACATTGCAAGCTTACACTCTGCCATGGCTTTCACTATCATCAACAAAAAACAACAATAACAAAAAAACACCATTGCTTTTCTTCTTAACCGATCAAAATTCTCTCACACACACTCATGAGAACTCCCTACCAAGCTTCTGAATAGCACAAAACATCTTCCTCCTCGATCCAACAGCATTAATCCCCATATCTTTAAGATCTTCCAATGTCAACAATGGCAAAACCTCTTCATCAACCTCATGTATCTCAAACATAGGCCAATATCGCCCTAACCCTAACTCTTGTAACCATATCTTCACACCTTCTCTTCCTCCTCCACCACCAATTCCTCCATCCATATTCGATTCAAATTCTCTGTTTCCACTACTATTGTTACTCTCATACCTTCTTCTACCATAAAACCCACCACCATCTCTATCCAAAGACTCTTCCTTTATTGGACTCTCTGAATCTTCTCTACTAAAATCCCTAAACCCACCTTCCAATTCTTCCCCTCCACTAATTTTCTCATCCCCATCCCCAATTTTCGATACCCAATTAGATCTAACTCTCTTTGCTGCTGCTGTAGTTGTCGATGACCCGACCCGTTTCTTAACCCGCCAACTCCCAACACCAAAAGAATCCACATTTCCTTCTCTTTCATCATCTAGGGTTCCGATATTATCATACCCAGAACTCAAATTCGTTAGGGTTCGAGTCCTCGACGATTTACTCATATCTTTTCTATTACCACTCGTCGTCGTCGTTTGTGTCCATTTCGATTTCCGTCCTTGTGAATCATACGCCGCCGCCGCGTGGTGATGATGCTGCTGGTACTGGTCTCCGCCGATTTCGCCTAATCGAACACTTGGTCTTCTCAATCGTTTCGATCCAGCGGCTGTAATCGCCGTCGCTTCGGCTGAAGTTGACGCCGGAGTAGAAATAACGCCGCCGTTTGTTTGCTGACCATCCACTGGTTGCAACTCCGCCATTCTTTTTCAAAGCCAAATTGGTTTCTTTATTTCAGATTGGAACCGCCATAGGCAAGTATGGAGCTACTGGAGAAGATGATGAAAGGTCGAGTCTTTGGCTTAGGCTATTTAGGTTTATCTGGAGGAATCAGAAGTGGGTGTGAGAGAAAGAGGAGAGAATCGTCGTCATCAGGAGAATCGAGCAAGGAAGAAGAAAGAGCGATGTTCACTTACTGACACGTGTGTGTTTGTGCAGTCACTAACAGTTTTTTTATACAACAATTGATCAACAAGTCCCTCAATTTCCGTCAGTTTCTTTTAAATGCCTCGATCTTCATTTTTTATCAGTTTTTTCCATTATCGAAGGGTAAAATGGTCATTTGATAATCATCTTCAACCTGAGACCTGCGATTTTTCAGAACCCTAGCTTTGGCAGAAGATTCTTCAACATCAAACATCATTTCTCCGATTTGGGTATATTCTCGCGGTGGCTCATGTATCTGAAAGAAGGATGTTCGTTGCTATTGAAAGTTCAAAAACCTCTAATCCCATTTGTCCTCAACACAAATCTCAATGTGAATCTCCTCACAGAATCTCCAAACCACGCAGAGATCAAAGAATCAGCTGTGTTAAAGAGACTGAGACAAGAGTCATGTGTTCCCTTAGCTTTGCATTTCTTCAAATCCATTGCTAATTCAAATCTTTTCAAGCACACGCCTTTAACATTCGAGGTGATGATCAGAAAGCTTGCAATGGATGGTCAGGTTGATAGTGTTCAGTATCTTTTGCAGCAAATGAAACTACAAGGTTTTCATTGTTCTGAAGATTTGTTTATCAGTGTTATTAGTGTATATAGACAAGTGGGTTTAGCTGAAAGAGCTGTGGAGATGTTTTATAGGATTAAGGAATTTGGTTGTGATCCTTCGGTGAAGATATATAATCATGTTTTGGATACTTTACTTGGTGAGAATAGGATTCAGATGATTTATATGGTTTATAGAGATATGAAGAGAGATGGGTTTGAGCCTAATGTGTTTACGTATAATGTTCTTCTTAAGGCGTTGTGTAAGAATAATAAGGTAGATGGTGCAAAGAAGTTGCTGGTTGAGATGTCGAATAAAGGCTGTTGTCCTAATGCTGTGAGTTATACCACGGTGATCTCGTCGATGTGTGAGGTTGGTATGGTGAAGGAAGGTAGGCAACTCGCGGAAAGATTTGAACCTGTTGTGAGTGTTTATAATGCTTTGATTAATGGGTTATGCAAAGAGCGTGATTACAAAGGGGGGGTTGAATTGATGAGTGAAATGGTGGAGAAGGGGATATCTCCTAATGTTATCTCGTACTCTACACTTATCAATGAGCTTAGTAATTCTGGTCAGATTGAGCTTGCTTTCTCGCTTCTGGCTCAGATGTTGAAACGAGGGTGTCATCCAAATATCCATACATTGAGTTCTCTTGTGAAGGGTTGTTTTGTAAGAGGTACGACCTTCGATGCTCTAGACATGTGGAACCAGATGATCAGAGGATTTGGGTTACAGCCGAACGTTGTAGCGTATAATACTTTGGTACAAGGATTTTGTTCCCATGGGAATATAGACAAGGCTGTGTCTGTCTTTTTACACATGGAAGAAATCGGATGTTCTCCAAACATCAGAACCTATGGCTCACTTATCAACGGCTTTACCAAAAGAGGTAGCCTCGAGGGCGCAGTTTATATATGGAATAAGATGCTAACTAGTGGATGCTGCCCAAATGTTGTGGTGTATACTAGCATGGTGGAAGCTCTTTGTAGGCACTCCAAGTTTAAAGAAGCTGAATCTCTTATAGAAATTATGTCCAAAGAAAACTGTGCTCCTTCTGTGCCAACGTTTAACGCATTTATCAAAGGTTTATGCGATGCAGGGAGGCTTGACTGGGCTGAGAAAGTGTTTAGACAAATGGAGCAGCAATACAGATGTCCTCCCAACATTGTAACATACAACGAGTTACTGGATGGGCTCGCAAAGGCAAACCGAATAGAAGAAGCTTATGGTCTAACCCGAGAGATCTTCATGAGAGGTGTGGAGTGGAGCACATCAACTTACAACACTCTTTTACATGGATCATGCAATGCAGGTCTCCCGGGGATAGCTCTGCAGCTAGTAGGAAAAATGATGGTCAATGGTAAATCTCCGGATGAGATAACAATGAATATGATAATATTAGCATATTGCAAACAAGGAAAAGCTGAGAGGGCAGTCCAGATGTTGGATCTAGTTTCATGTGGAAGAAGAAAGTGGCGGCCTGATGTAATCTCTTACACAAACGTGATTTGGGGTCTATGCAGATCTAATTGTAGGGAGGATGGAGTGATTCTTTTTGAGAGAATGATAAGTGAAAGGATCATCCCAAGTATTGCTACATGGAGTGTATTGGTTAATTGTTTTATCCTCGATGACATCTTGAGCCCATGATCAGTCTTACCTTATAGCAAATATTGTTCAATTTTGTTGTGAAGCCACATGCTTCTCTGTATGAATATAAGAAGCATTAACTCCGGTAGATATATGGAAATCTTGTGATCAGATGGAGGCTTGGCTTGTGGGTTTTCACTGGACCCGTCAAGAACTCAAAGAAAACATTTTAATCCTTACAAGAAAAATCAGACGACTAGTTTTGGTACCTGACAAATACATTGCTGAGATATTGGTAAGCAAATATTATGAGACAGATATGATTATTTGGTCAGCATTCATTTATTCTCTTATTATATTTTTTGTTACAAATAAGCCATATAAGTTGGTTAATCATTCTGATGGTGATAGACTAGATTCTTTGGACCTTATTCTACAAGAATCTGGAGATGTGTATTGATGTATGATTGGAATTTTTTTGATTCAGTTTTAAGATCCGTCTGTCAAGAAGCTGCTCGGATGACTATTCCTAACGATGTTCTCTGGCTAAGGTTTGTGTATTGAAGCCCTTGATGAAATTTGGAATTAAAGGTTTGGCTTCTAACGAACATATAGGAGGGGAATTTCGAGCCGATGAAAGATGAAACTTCCTGCTTCAGCTACCATTCTGGTTCAAAAATATCCTTCAGGTATTTTCTAAGCTCCCTTTTCCTTGTTATTTAGGACTTCTCAGAATTCACTGACAGATATTTTCATTTCCTATTCGTGCAGCTCATAGAAACAAAGAGAGGACCAACTGCTGTATACTATTCTGCTTAATATAATTTCGAGACTAGTAAAAGGTAAGACATGTATTAGAGGCAAGAAAAGAGAACAAAGAACATAACATTTGCTTATGTACTAAAATTAGACATCGGACAATCAATCTCTAGCTTTGCTCTATTTCAGTCCTCTATGATTATACCTACATCTCTGGTGAAGAAAATTTCGGACAATAGGATAACAAAAGAATTAAACCTAACCTAGAGTGATAATCTTCAACTCCTTACAATGGCGCAATAGCAGAGGAACTTGCCTTCGAATGAATTTATCGTCGTCCATTGATCCTGTTTTGTGCTTAAGTTGTGTATGGTGGTAAATCAATTTTTAGATGTGCAGTTTCTTAGTCAGCTGGTGTAATGCAAAGCTGACCATGTCCTGGACTGTGCTCCAACGGGTACATGCTTGTGCTTCTCACAAAATTTTGATGGTCGCTCACGGGTTTTCTGAGGTGTGAGACCATTGGACGCTTGTTTTTGTTTCTCTTCTTTACTATCGAGCATGAAGCTAATGGGTCTGAAGATCCTGCTCCAACTCTCCTGCATATAGAATGGGTTTCCTTTAGAGAATTGATAAATTTTGGCAAAGAAAGAAGATGAAATTGTGTTATTGATGATTACCTTAAGAGCTTCTCTGCTGCAATTCTTGCAGATCTTATTGTACTGCGGCTTGGCACCCATTTTACGACTCGGTTTGGATCAGCTCTCATGGGAGAGTGTATTTTAATGAGCTAAAAAAAAAAGAAGAGAACCAAGTTAAAACCAAAAACCTTGAAGAGATCTCTGAATGTATAATAGGCCAATGCAAATCTAATAAACAAATCAAGTGGTTATTGCCGTCTAACAACTAGTATTGGATAATAAAGAAAAATGGGAAACCAGAGACTTACACCCAAGCATTCCATCATCTGGTAATAAGCTCTACCATGTAAAGGAGTATGTCCTTGTCGGGATTCTGAAAAATATCTTGTCCTGAAAGAGTATTACAAGAGATTAACGTAAACCATGGTTGATACACAGACCGGTATAGACAGCAAGACAAAATAAACATATGTAGACTTTTTACCACTCTTTATAACCTGGGTCCACAGTGAAACCATACATATCCACTGAATCACAAGTCGAGAGAGCAAACTCAAGAGCCTTGAGCCCAGTACCTTTGGCTGCTGACCCAAATGAAGCACCAAGCATTAAGTACACAGGGTTTTTTATTGGGACTTCCTGCAGAAAAATGAAAAATCCTCAGATGAGTTTTGAAAGACCAGGAGCAGATTACAGATTTTCAAAACCAAAGGAGCTAAGAGACAAATAAGTGCAATGTACAAACCCGAATCATCTTGTTCATAATATCATGAATTGTTGTTTTTACTAGCAGGACCTCTTGCTTTTTTTCTGCATACAAAGGATCAGAGAGGTGTAGAGTATCTATTTGCAAGCATAAAAAACGCAACACACAAAAATGAAAACATATAGAGAAACAATGGCGATGATAACCATGAAGAAGTGAAAAACAAGAAAACAGTTAGATCGTACCATCCAACTCCACAACTTTGTCAAGGGCTTTTGCTGACCCTCGATTAAGAAGTCGGAATGTACTTTTTTCTCCCACATATTCCTTGTAGTTCTGCAAGAAGATATTCCAAAAACAAAAACAAAAGTGAAGATAAATGAGTCCATAGAGGGAACAAAAGAACTGGAAGTTAGATAAAAAGAACTCATTATTAACCTGAATCGGAGCACCATTTTCTCTTAGAACTGCATCGTAAGTATCTATCTCCTTTCCGAACTTTGTTTTTAAGAGATCACCAGAGTTACCAATAACAGCACATCGCCCAAACTGCCGGGGAAAATATGGTGGTGTTTCAGCAAGCACCAATGAGAGCTTCTCGATGCATAAAGATTTATTCTGGCAACGATTACTGCACCAGAATGCGAGTTTCATTAAGGCCAGACAAGGAAGAAGACACCACAGCATTTTAAACTACTTGTTATATTGTGACTGAGACCCATCAAAGAAGCAAGTTTTGAGCTGTTGTCTATGAAAACGGACTGTAATTATCATGCATTTCATCTAATGTCAGTCAATACTTACAGTTGAATTCCTTTATTGATTCTGCGCCAAGCATAATCCTCCCATCCATTTGGTAAGGCATCAATGTATTCCTTGGTGAGTATGGTAGAGCTATTCCTAACCTAGTCAACCAACTCGCCAATTAACCCATCACTATAAAGACTATAACCAATTTTATGAACTGAAACTTTAAAAAGACTTTCTGCAACACCTACTTGTTCCCATGTAGCTACTGCTTCACACAGGTCAAACTCATATGACAGTCCTTCAAGCTCTCCAGACTTTGGATCTTTCTGTTGTTGTACATAATCCAACACATAGAGTACAAATATTCAACCGACCATTTTTGCTATAAACTAAGACAAGGACTATGACAAGCTTACCCATTTGGGGACAGTATCCTTGGGGAAGTTTATTGAAACTTTGCAATAATCCCTACCCATAGCAGCTTGTAGTCCTAAACCATTTGCACTCTGCATCCATTAGATCAGTTCTAATCATCTAAGCTCCAGATTCAGAGGTAAGATCTAACACAAGATAAGGAAGCTATCACTTACTACGCACTTCTGGAATCCGCTCTGCAAGGAATGCAACGCCTCTAAATCTTCATTGCTAAGCCGATTAGACTCGTCTGAATCCACGGAAGCATCTTCTTTATGATTAATCATCTCCATACTTCAGAAAAATCACGAAATACAACACTACAAGAATCTACACTTAGACAACGATGGAGTGTGCTTACATAGATTAGAGACGCCGATAATGTAGATTAGAACAGCAGAGATTCCAGTTGTTAGAGCTAATAAGAATATCAAATGCAAGAGCTTCATCGATTCCCCAGTAAGAAACTTCAGCTTCGAGATTTCAAAGAGACGATTGTGAATTTCTCGATCTTTCTAAGTAACTAATAAGTTCCGATCTACGCGAGTGAGTCTGAGAACAGCGTGTAGTCCTCACTCTGAAGATTAGACGGCAAACAGTTTTTTCACTTATAAAACGCTGCGTAGATAACTTAAGACAAGCCAGTGAACGACAAGATGTTCTAGTGAGTAACATGAAAACGGCGTCGATTTGACGGAACGTTATATCAAATGAGAACTGGCCACGTGGCTATAAACCCCTTCGTCGTTCATCTTCATTCATCTTCAAAAAAACCCTAAACATTTCTGTAAAAATCTCTGCTACTTCAAATTCCATCAAAGCAGATTGATAAAGCTTAAATAAAGCCCATGATGAAATGTTGAATCTTTTTTATTTCAATGGCGGTTTTAAGTCTGGGTTTCTTCTCTTGCAGATCCCATTTTCCTGTTCTTCCCCTGTTTTACTGTTTCTCCAAGGTAACTCTTTGTTATATATACACTTTGTATAATTCAATGTAATTCGTTTTCATATACTTGAAGTCTTGTTCTTTTTTCTTTATTTTGTTGTTTCGCTTACAGGTTCAGTTCAACACTGTTGCTGCTGCAATTGAGACTGTGGATGACAAGGACAGTGATCATCTTGAGAAGGGTTCTGATAGGACGAGTAAGTTACTTATAACGAATTTGATGGATTTGAATTGAAAATTGTGCTTCTTTTTATCCCCATGTTATCTATATTTTACTGAGTGATGGTAGTAGACTCGGACTCAATTCTCCAATTTCAGTTATTATGTCAGACATTTGTAGAAAACATTCACTTATAGTATACTGCTATTTGCTTATCTTTTGGCTTGATTTGATGTTTTTGGTAATTTTGTGTAATTTGTTGAAAGGTAAAGCACCAGAGTGGAAGAAATTGAATTCAAAAGACCTTGGGATAACTAGTTCTATGATTTCAAAGCCCACACGACTAGTGCTAAATGGCCTTAAGAGTAAAGGTTGATTCTTTTTGATCATTTGATAGAATCTAACGATGAAATCTCAAACTTTTCTTTTACCTTTATCTCTTGCTGGCTTTGACAGTTGCCCATGACCTGTAGGATATGATGTTTATCTTGTGGGAGGCTGTGTACGGGATCTTATTTTGAAGCGGACGCCAAAAGACTTCGATATACTCACTTCTGCGGAACTTAGAGAGGTTGGTTTCCAATCTAAAAGTCATCTCTTGAACATCGTCTTTATCTGATTTCGAAATGGATTTTTGTTCTTGTTTGAAATGTCTTTAGGTTGTTCGGACTTTCTCAAGATGTGAAATTGTTGGAAAAAGGTTTCCTATATGTCATGTGCACGTTGGGAATGAGATGATAGAGGTTTGTTTTTTTTCTTGTCAATGATTTTCTTTTATATTACCAATATAAGCATAGCAAATGCAAATCAGAACAATTTGTTAGCTCTCTCTTAAAATTTCTTTGCATTCTTGTTGAGTAGGTTTCGAGTTTTAGCACCTCTGCACAAAATTCTCCAAGAAACATGAGAACGGGTTCTGGAAAATCCAATGGCTCCTATGACGAGGACAACACCCGTTTGAATAACTGCTTGCAGCGTGATTTCACAATTAATGGGTATCTTATTAATCCCTTGATGATATCATACACTCTTTTTTGGAGATCTCATAGTTTCTTTCATTACTTTTCTTTACATGTTTATGTTGTTTTTCTTCAAATCTCAGGTTGATGTTTGATCCATATGCCGAAGTTGTATATGACTATCTTGGGGGAATAGAAGACATTAAAAAAGCTAAGGTGTGAACATATTCTGTTATACCTTTTTCCCTCAGGTAAATATTTACAAATACCTTTCTTCTCATTGTGGTTCTTTGCTCACAGATACGGACAGTGTTTCACGCTGGCACATCTTTTCAAGAGGACTGTGGTGAGTTTTCTGGGAAAATAATCATCTATGTAACATGTCCACCTCGGTTTCTTTTACAAACATCGTTCAGAGTTCAGAGTCTCGAAAAACAAATTCTTGTATGAATACCATTAAGAGTCCAGATAATAGAAGCTTATCAGGGCTTACCGAATATAACATATCCAGCCAGGATTCTTCGTGGGACAAGAATTGCTGCGCGTTTAGGTTTTACAATCTCCAAGGAAACAGCTCATTTCTTAAAGAACCTTTCCTTCTTAGTACAAAGACTCCACAGGGTACTGCTTCACTCCACAAAGAAATATTTTTCTCCACATTATTTTTACAACAGCATGTTTATGAATGATTCTGCGTTATACATGTAGGGAAGAATCTTGATGGAAATGAATTACATGTTAGCGTATGGATCAGCAGAAGCTTCTTTACGATTGTTGTGGAAATTTGGGATACTAGAAATTCTTTTACCAATTCAGGTGAGTGATTCCACTCATCTCTTGTTGTGTCTTAAAAATGTATCTTTGCGTCTATCTAACTTTAATATTCACAGGCAGCATATCTCGTTCACACTGGGTTCAAGAGACGCGACAAGAGGAGTAACTTGCTTCTGGTAATATGCAGATGCGCATTTTGCAATATTCGTCACAGAGAAGTGTCTATTGCTTAAATTATCGAGTAAAGAACTTATAGTTAACATTTCGTCATGCAGTCTCTCTTTGGAAATTTGGATAAATTGTTGGCTCCTGATAGACCTTGCCACAGCAGCTTGTGGTACGGTCCTCATCTATTAAGTTCCTGTAAACACAGTCCTTACCATATACAGTGTATAATATTGTAATACGCAACAATATTGTGTTGGAAATTTGTAGGCTAACAATCTTGGCTCTTCACAAAGCACTTGCTGATCAACCTCGATATCCTTCAGTGGTAGCCGCGTTTAGCCTTGCTGTCCACAATGGTGGAGATGTTCTAGAAGCTGTAAAAATCACCAGGAAAGTCACAAAGCCACATAATAGAAGCTTCTTTGAGCTACTGGAGCCAGAGGAACTGGACTCCCAAACCTTGTTGGATGAAGTTATGGATTTTGATTCATCTATCAAAGAAGCCTTGGGACAGATGACTGATGGGAGGTTTATTTCTAAGGCTATGGCAGCGTACCCTCAGGCCCCATATTCTGATATGGTAAGCGCTCCTATTTTTCTTAGCTTCATATAACAATATTTCAGTGATGGAAATGCAAATGCAGATTCTCCGGAGAACGCCTAGACTATAGGTTATGGAGCTTGATATATCTTTTGGTTGAAAATTAC
Source organism: Arabidopsis lyrata subsp. lyrata (assembly GCF_000004255.2). Taxonomy (NCBI): domain Eukaryota; kingdom Viridiplantae; phylum Streptophyta; class Magnoliopsida; order Brassicales; family Brassicaceae; genus Arabidopsis; species Arabidopsis lyrata. The sequence continues at coordinate 14,034,664 of NW_003302551.1, forward strand.
AAACAAAGATTTCCTCGGTTTAGCTGTTGTCCTAACTCTCTTCTATCCTTTACTTTTTTACAGGTTTTCATACCGTTGCAATTGTATCTAGATGCAAGACGTATATTCGAGTGTGTGAAAGAAAATGGGCAGAAGGGATTTGTGCCTAAGCAAGACAGTAAAATTGATTATACCTCATTATCTTCAGGAAACCTTCCAGAAGTTAGACACGTATTTGCTAGGGTTGTTTTCGACACAGTCTTTCCGTTAAACCCATCTCAAGAGTTGTAGTCCCTCTTGGATTGGTTGGGTTTAAACTTGAGATTCGGTAGAAAGCAAAGGGATATGTTTGATACCTTTCATATGTAGAACATAATAGCTAGATATCCTTTTGCTTTATGTAGAACATATATGTAGTGAACACCAGTTTTGTACTGTTACAAGATAGAAACAAAATAACAATGATAGTTGGGAGTTTTTTTCCCTTCTGTTTCTTTAATGTGACAACTTTGTGAAGAATGTCCATGTAATTTTATGCGCTTACAGATGGAGCAAGCGCAGGAGCTGGAGAAGCACCACCAGTTGTTGGCCTAAGAAAATAAGAAAATTATAGGTAATTGATGAGTGTCTTTCATAATGTTGGTTCTAAAATGATTTGAGTGTTGATGAGACTATCTTTCAGTGCAGGTGATGAAAACTTACAATCCAGCTAAAACTTTAAAAGCTTGGCAACCTTCAGTTCTGAGTATCATCCTTGCTGATGGGTTCTGGCCTACGATTGATACTCAGTGGTCTCCAACATTTAATTGAGTGAGAGTATCTGTCAGCTTAACTTTACTTTGTGTTTGGGAGATACACTTTTATTGCTTGAACTTTAGCGGTTGAAAGCTGAAAACATTTTGGGTCCATATCTGGAATCTGAACTAACACTTTCATGGGAGTTCAAATATCCTGTCTATGTTCAGAACAATGTATGTGTCACTTTATCTCTCTTTCAAATCCTTGTGCAAGTCAAAACATTCTTTTTAGACTTATCGGCTTAATTGATGAGTATTTGTCTTGCCTGCTGTCAGAAACGCTATGTTCTGTTTGGCATTCAGCTTCTTCAGAATTGGTGATATTCAGGAAATGCTCTTGTTGCTTCTTCCGCTGCTCAACTCTCCATTGGCCAAGGACAAGTCCTCACGCATTAAAGAGGATACATGTATGGTATTTTTCTGCAAAACTTTTGGATCAGAATAGGGTGATGACCTCTCTCCCCCAGATATGTAGTGTAACTAATTCAACTAGAAGCTAAGTAATTGCACATGATTGCGTGTTTTGAGGATATGAAGTTAGACAAGAGAGCAGTGATTTTCATTGGCAATGGATGAAGAATTCAGAGTATGTTGTTACTTGCGATCAAAAGAATGACTTGTGGCAGGGATTGAAAACATTGTTTTCTTGTTGATTGGGTAATCTGGAATTATGGGGTCATGAAGATTGATTTTGCCATTTTGGTTGTATTAAAAAAGTCAACGGACGATCACCAAAAAAAAAAAAAAAAAAAGTCAACGGACGATTAAACAGAATAATAAAATTGGGCCGAAGCTTAGTAGCCCATTAAGGCCCACAAAGAAGTGCGAAAACCCTTAACGAGGATATTTATAACTTCTTATCTTGCTGCTCTCAACGAACTCTTCCCGGCAAATAAACCGCCACTGTTTTCATCTTCTCCATGGCCAGTTCCGGCGAAGTTAATTTATTGGGTTTGTTTTGGCTGGCTCTTTCTAATCTAATGTATTGTAAAAACACATGTCTAGGCTACTCTAGCTGAAGAGCTTGTTTTTGTTTTGTTTTTTGCTGCTCTTCTTTTAGGTAAGCGAGAGCCAGAAGATGATTTGGAGACCAACCCTATTCTGAAGAAACATAAGGAAAAATCCGAGGTAACCTAAGATGGTCAAATTCCTCTAGTTTTTTGAGAATTACACTCTGTTCTAATGGCTACACTTATGTAACAGGAGACAACGAAAGGATTTGCTGAGATCAAAGGAAAGGTCGAGTTGTTGAAGACAAAGTCTGATCAGGCTCCACTGAAGGTATGATATCTAAAATAATTGCACTGTTTGTTGCATATATTATACAAGTTTATGTTCAATTAAGCATCTCGTTCTTATTGTCTCCAAAATGGCTACTCATGTAACACAACTGTTGCCACAAAGATGACCTATGTTCTGAGGATGAATCTTTATATGAGGCTACTCTTTATTGTTAAAATCTTTTTTCTCCTTTGAGTTGTGCTTACACACTTGGCTGTTAAATTCAGGCAGTTCCCTCAAGAAAAAAGACGCTCTCTGTTTCCCAGGTCTCTTGCCATACTAACATATCAAATATGTAAGTAGCACCTTTAGTTTCCTCTTTCGTTCTTGCAGCCAGTTTTTCATGACTAATATTTTATCCTCCATTTTTTACAGCATCAATTTCTTCAAAGATGTTGGACAAGTTGTTAGTGTTCGACTTGATTTAAACCGCGAGGGTAAGCGTTTGTCCAGTGGCTTTGTTGAGTTTGCTTCTGCCAACGAAGCAAAGAAGGTGAGACTAGTTTATAGTTTAATCATGAAATGTATTTTACTAGTCATTTGAAAAGTACCATATACTTATGATGCAAAGTTTTACAGCTAGTTATTTGAAAGTGCCTTTGCTAATTCAATCTTTTAATACTGTAGGCGCTGGATAAGAAGAATGGTGAATATTTGTGTGGTAATAAGCTTACTCTTAGCATGGCTGTGACAAAGGCTCCACGAACCAAGTAAATTAATTTTCCTTGTTAGAGAGATTTGTTTCTCTAACACTAACTTATTGCTAGAGTTTTTATGGCATTACAGAAGACTAACTCTATTATTTTTGTGAATTAGGTATTGCATAGACCACAAGGTTTGGTAAGGGATTTAACTATTTGCATGTGAAGTTTGTTATCAAGAACACATTGGGTGAAGTTTTTGGTATACACGGAGAGATGACAAGGCGTTTTGATATTCCAGGTACGAAGACTACCTTCGACAAGAAAGCCTTCCGATAGAAGAAGAGGAGACATCTCCCGATTTTGTTGAGGTACCTCTTCTTATTATCTTTAAAATATATGAGGCTCAGAAGAAACGCTTAGCTTTTAGTAACACAACTGTTATCACAATGTCGAAAGATGACTTTTTCTGGGGATGAATCTTTAGATGAGTCTACTTTTTGTTGTTATGCAATTTATGTCCTTCTCTCTTTAGAGTCGTGCTAACACACTTGGCTGTTAAATCCAGATAGTTCCAGTAAGAAAAAAGACGCTCTTTGTTGCCAATCTCTCTCCCCAAACTAAGATGTTACATATGTAAGTAGCACCTTAAATTTCCACTTTAGTTCTCGGAGCAAGTTTTTCATAATTGATATTTTATCGTCCATTTCTGCAGCATCAATTTCTTCGAAGATGTTACAGAAGTTGTTGGAGTTCGACTTGTTGTAAACCCTGAGGGTAAGCATGTGGGCTATGGCTTTGTTGAGTTTGCTTCTGCTTACGAAGCAAAGGAGGTGAGAGTAGTTTTGTAGTAATGATGAAAAAGTAATTTGAAAAGTAGTGTCTACTTGTGCTGAAAATTATACAAGTAGTTATTTGAAAGTTCGTTTGCTGATTAAATCTTAAATACTGTAGGCGCTGGAAAATAAGAATGGTGAATATTTGCACGATCATAAGATTTTTCTTGATGTGGCTAAGACAGTTCCATACACTCCACGACCCAAGTAAATTGACTTTCCATGTTATTGTGATTTGTTTATGTAACTTACTGCTTGAGTTTTGATGCCATTACAGTAGACTAACGCTATTATTTTGGTTAATTAGATACAATCTTGTAGAGAAGCTTTGGTAATGGATTTAACTATTTGCTCTTGAGGATGTTATCAAGAGCACATTGGGTGAAGTTTTTGGTGTACTTCGAGAGATCACAAGGGCTTTTGATATTCCAGGTACGAAGACTACCTTCTACGAGAAAGCCGTCTGATAGAAGAAGATGATACACTAGAAGCACTTGATGAAACTCACAATTTCGTTGAGGTATGTGTTCTAATTATCTTCAAAATATGTCAGGCTCAGAATAAACACTTAGCGTTTAATAACAGAACTATTGCCACAAGTCGAAAGATGACTGACTTATGATGGGGAGAAATCTTTAGATGAGGCTACTTTTTGTTGTTATGCAGTTTAAGTTCTTTTCTCCTTAGAGTCGTGCTAACACACTTGGCTGTTAAATTCAGGCAGTTGCGGTAAGAAAAAAGATGCTCTGTGTTTCCGGTTTCTCTCACAAAACTAAAATATCAGATATGTAAGTAGCGCCTTTAGTTTCCTCTTTAGATCTTGGAGCAAGTTTTTCATGACCAATATTTTACCCTCCATTTTTACAGCATCAATTTCTTCAAAGATGTTGCAAAAGTTGTTCTTGTTCGACTTGGTGTAAACTGCAAGGGCAAGCAACTTGGCTATGGCTTTGTTGAGTTTGCTTCTGCTAACGAAGCAGAGAAGGTGAGAGTAGTTTAGTAATGATGAAATGTATTTAAGTAGTCATTTGAAAAGTAGTTATTTTAAAGTACGATTGCTGATTAAATCTTTTATACTAGGCTCTGGAAAAGAATGGTGAATATTTGCACAAACGCGATATCTATCTTGATGTGGCTAAGGCAGATCCTCCATACTCTTCTCAACAACCCAAGTAAATTGATTTTCCATGTTATGGAGATTTGCTTCTGTAACACTGGTTGTAACTTATTGCCAGATTTTTGATGGCATTACGGAAGACTAATGATATTATTTTTGTTAATTAGGTATTGCATAGATCACAAGGTTTGGTACGACGACTACCTTCGACGAGAAAGCCTTCTGATAGAAGAAGATGAGGCAGTGGAAGGACTTGATGAAACTTCCAATTTTGTTGAGGTACCTCTCGTTATTATCTTGATATATGTCATGCTTAGAGGAAACGCTTAAGCGTGTAATGACAGAACTGTTGTGAGAAAGTCGAAAGATGAACTTATTCTGGGGATGAATCTACTTTTTTGTTGACATACAATTTAAGTCATTTTCTCCTTAGAGTGGTGCTAACACACTTGCTGTTATATTCAGGAAGTTACTTTAAGAAAAAAGACGCTCTTTATTGCCAATCTCTCTCCCCAAACTAAAATATCACATATGTAAGTAGCACCTTTAATTTCCTCTTTCGTTCTTGGAGCAAGTTTTTCAGACTGATATTTTATCCTCCATTTTTACAGCATCAATTTCTTCAAAGATGTTGCAGAAGTTTTTAGTGTTCGACTTATTGTAAACCACATGAATGAGCGTGTGGGCTGTGGCTTTGTTGAGTTTGCTTCTGCTAACGAAGCACAAAAGGTGAGACTAGTTTAATGATGAAAAGTAGTGTATACTTATGATGTCAAATTTACAAGTAGTTATTTGAAAGCACCATTGCTGATCAAATCTTTGTACTGTAGGCGCTGGAAAAAAAGAATGGAGTAAGATTGCACTTTCTTTGTATTGTTCTTGACGTGGCTGAGATAGCTCCATACCCTCTCCGACCCAAGTAAATTGATTTTCCATGTTATGGAGATTTGTTTCTCTAACTTATTGTTAGAGTTTTGGTGTCATTGTACAAGTTTAATGCTATTATTTTTGCTAATTAGGTACACCCTTGCAGAGAAGCTTTGGTAAGTTTTTTAACTATTTGCCTTTTGAGTTTTGTTATCAAGAGCACATTGGTTGAAGTTTTTGGTATACATGGAGAGATCACAAGGGTTTTTGTTATTCAAGGTATGAAGACTACCTTGGACGAGAAAGCCTTCTGATAGAAGAAGATGATTTGGAGACCAAACCGAATAAGAAAATGAAGCTCTTTGGTGTTCATAAGAAGGAAATCTTCCGCGTATCTTGCGGTAAGAAGACTACCTTCTCTGACGACAATTGATAGAAGAAGATGAAGCGCTTTGGTGTTTTTTGCTTGTGATACAATGCAACTTTTTTTGTTACTTCGGTTTTCAGAAAATGTTCAATAAATCGTTAGGCGTCCAGTAGAAGCCTAGCACCTAGATCAATTAATCAGGGCATGGGCATAGGCATTAGTAAATTATTTACCTTTTTTGTCATTTTCAAAATTTTTATAAGAAAACATAAATGTATAAAATATGGAATGCTGAAAAGTTACACAAATCTTTCCATTGTCGATCTCAAGAGTTGTAGTCCCTCTTGGATTGGTTCTGTTGAAACTGACTTCCATAAGCAGAAACATAATAGCTAGATGTATGTAGTGAACACCATTTTTATACTATACTACACAATAGAAACATAACAAGAATAATAATTGGGAGTTTTGTTTCCCTTTTATTGCTCTTATGTGACGGCAATGCGAGGAATGTACTTGTAATTTTATGCACTTACAGATGAAGCAAGCGTTGTAGCTGGAGAAACACCACCAGTGGTTGGCCTAAGAAAAAATTATAGGTATAAGTGATGAGTGTCTTTCATATGTTGGTTCTAAAATGATTTGAGTATTGATGAGAATATCTTTTAAGTGCAGGTGATGAGAACTTACAATCCAGCTAAAACTTTGACAGCATCATAGATAACCCATTGCGCTCCAGTGAGTGTTCCTATCATGAAAATGCGAAGAGGAAGGCCGCGGGTAAACATACCCCATAATCCTAGCCTCTTTACCGCCTGTAGCACATGAAAGAATCAATTCTGTCACTGTGTGTGTCCACAAGTTTGATGTTCTGGTGAAGAGTAAAGATTTGTATGGAGTTTTTTACTTACATCAGCAACGGTTGCTCCTTTAGAGTTATTGAGGAAAGAGACTAAGTTATCTGCAGGATGTGAGATGACGGCACAGAAAATTCCAGCAATGTAACCACCTGCAAAGCTTACTCCGAGCTGAACTGGCTTTGAGCACTCTTCTTTTGGGGTAGGCATCACTTTTTTGTATATGAGCTCCACAGTGTTTTCAAAAGTAGCAAATTTCATCATCGTATCTGCAAAACCTCAAATTTTCTTTTACTGATATCATCATCTCAAATTAATGACTCTACATTTTCTTGAGTCTAGAGACTTACATGGAATCTGGCGTCCCCAGAGAGGAACAAGGCCTTTGTATAGCCCGCGGAAGCCTTCGGATTTGATGATCTTTGGTAAACCATCAGATAAACCGCGGGCGAAACCAGGCTGAGTCTGGACCCTGACTTTGACAGCTTCCATTGGACAAAGAGCCACATCAGCGACGATTTCTGCAGAGGCCGAGCCAGCAAGGTAAATCAAGGTCTTGTATTTGGCTGCGTATTCTGGTCCAACGATGTCTGAGTAGTATTTCTTGGAATATTCATAGAGACCGTATTTGAAAGCTCCCTGGGCACTGTACCCGAGAAGTGTTGGTGACCAGCCTCTGGTGAAACCCTTGAGCCCTTGTTCTTTGATTGTTGTCTTGAAAGCAGAAGTTATGTTCTTGTACTTGAGTGGATCAATCTGCAATAACAAGAGAACTGAGGGTCTTTTTTTTTTTTTTATCAAATCAAACTCAGATTCTCTCTGAGTGTTACATCAAAGATCATGCATTAGATTGAAAAGTCTTGGACAGCGTTGAAGAGTCGATGCCGTGTAAAACAAGAAACTCAAAAGTTGACAGCAGGTGGAAAGTATAACAACAAAGTGGAATTACCAAAACTTTTACTAAATGGAATAATTCATTTGACAAAAGTATATAAATTCAGATTAGTAAACCACAGAACAAATAATATTCCACTATTTCAAGAATGAATGGAACAAAATTATTCATTTATATCATCAATTAATCTCTATTCCATTAAACTATTTACCATTCAAATCCAAACTATTCCAAAGTAAACAAACAAACAAACAAATAAATTGTTATTGGCTGTTTTTTTATTCCGCTAATAAATTCTAAATTCCAAGTTAATTTCTCTCATCAAATATTATACGTAGCTTTCGAAGAAGCTTTAAAAATGTTAACTACAAATAGTGTAGTTGGTTTGGAACTTCACCTGCATGTTGCATTTGATGACATCGAGAGGCGTAATCGCCGTGTGTGTGATACCGCAGCACAACATCCCGGCGACCGTACACGCCGCGAAGTATGCTGGCGAGTACATTTCCACTTTTTCGTTCGGCGTCGCGATGGCGAAACTGGTACCATTAGATGAGGAAGTCGGAGGAATCAACGGCCGTGATTTAACATGAGTCATGGTCGTTGACGGCTCCGGCGACTGAAACAGACGATGATGATCGGACGAGTAGAGGAAACTCGGGATCAGCGATCTGCTTGAGTCAGACATTTCCAAGGAGAAGAAGAGAAAATTCAAATCCTTGTGTTGGTTTTTGACTTTTCTCTTTGGAAGAAAAAAAATCTCAGGTTTGTCTTTTGGTGGAATCGAATTTGACGTTTTTATAGGTGCTGAGTTTTTGAAATGTCATATTTACCCCCCTCACTATTTGCATCTTTTACCATTGACTGATGACGGCGACAAAAACAGTCAAATATTGATTTGTCACGACTCTTTACGTGTCAACGAGGATTTGCATACCAAATAAATCACTGAAAAGAAACATATATATACTAATAAATTAATAACACTAACATTATTCCATTACCCATTTCGAACTTTTGAGTGAGCACTTTGTTAATTACCTTTGAGAAAACTTAATCCAAGCATGGCAAGAACTTCATTTGTTGCCAGCTTCAAGAAGACTAGCTTCATCTGTTAATTACCTTTGTGGATTCTTCTTGTCAAGAGGGATTGAGGGTTTTCAATAATTAATTCTCCACATATGTTTAAGTCTTTGATACCGAATCATCAACCCATGTGCTTTGAATTATTGATTTTGTAAAAATTTCACCCTTGGACGGATAAGTAACCTGGATAATGACACTGTCCACACCGAATAATATTCATGTAATTTGATTAATATGTGTAAATAACACCAAGAAACTATATTAAGTTTCTCTTAGAAGAGAAAAAAATCTACTCACCAAAAAAGAAGAGAAAAAAATCTCTTTATAAACTGTATTAAAATATCACATATAGTATGATTTAGATACAGCATACAGTTGTATATTTTTGTATTTAAATGGTACGCAGATTAAGTGGAAAGGATTAAAGATTTTGTTAACTACAATCTTATTATTATCAGGAAAAAAAAAAAAAACTATAATCTTACCATCGACTCTCACTTGCCTTTGAAAGCTCGCATGTGTTTTTCTCTTCTCCGTATCAAACGCTGTCGTTTTGACGTCACTATTATTTCAACACTTTTCTCCAAATCTCACCCAACGTTTTTTTTCCCTTCCGTTTTCGCGAGAAAATTTAGCTTTTCCCCGAGAAAAATCCATTTTCTCTGGTTCATCTTCTTTTTGCTCGCTTAAATACAGCGATTGCATCCAGCTAATTAGTAACTTCACGAACACTCTGATGGATCGGAGGAGGGCGGGTAGCCCAGTGTATGGTCGCCAGTGGAGCGAATCATCGAACAGTACGGAAACCACATCGCCGGCGATGTCTCCTGCTCACCGGAAGCAACTCGGTGGTATCGGAGGTTTCTCCACTGTCAAACGGACTCAGAACGTAGCTGCTAAAGCGGCGGCACAACGATTGGCTAAGGTTATGGCCTTGCAGAACAAAGACAACGGAGACGAAGATGATGAAGATGAAGATGAAGATCTAAGTCTCAGATTCGCATCTCCGTCTTTGAAACCTGCTCGTCATGCACCTTCTTCTCTTTCCTCTACTGGAAGTAATAGCAGCAACGGAAACATTAATTTGCCGGCTGTTTCTTTTGCTCCCCGAACTAGATCGCCGTCTCCTGCGGTGAATTCCGTCTTCTAGCTTTATAGAATTAGTTCAGATCAGCTTGATTTGATTGTAGCTGTGGTGAATTTGGTTCTTTAGGGCTAATTAGTCTCTCTCTTTTTTTGTGCTTTGATTAGTTAGGCAGGAACTTCGCCGAGCAAGTGCCTTCAGTGCGTTCTGCTTCGGCCGGAAGGCCGTCAATGTCTGCTAGATCCACGATTCCGACTCCGATTCCTAATCTAATGCCGCCTAGTAGGGTGTCGGTGAAAACTCCGGTTTCTATTCCTCCACTTGATCCTCCAACTAGGAGCAGAGATAAAAGGTGAAAACATTTTTGCTTTCTCATTTTGAAGTTCTTAAGATTGTGCTTCTTATTATAGTTCTCAAATATTGGTAGTCGATTGAACGTGTGGCTTAGTGGAATATGTCAAAACCAGTGTGGTTAGTCTTTGGAGTTGGTGTATAATATGTTTTTTCATTGACTAAATTATTTGTCCTCAAAGCCTAATAATAGAGCTTGCTATAAAGTCATGAGAAATGGGAAATGAATGGGTTCTTTTCTCAAATAGATGGTGTTCCCCGCTGGTTTTGGTTGTGCTGCTTGCGTCTGATGTTTGGATATTTGATGTTTTTAGGTTTTTTGCTGATGTACCATCAGTAAATTCAAAAGAAAAGGGTGATCAGCGGGAAGCTTCAGCTCTCCGTGATGAAGTATGTGATTGTTTCTTTTGAACCTTTGCGGTATCTGGTCAATTTAGTTACATCTTGGAAATTATAGTCAAATCAGAGTTTGTGTATGAGTCAGAAGAGTTGACTTCAGGCTGATTCATTTCTTAATGCAGCTGGATATGCTACAAGAGGAGAATGAGAATGTACTGGAGAAGGTTTGATCTCTGCGATTGAATTTTATATTGTATAATAAAGCTGTTTACTTCTGTTGTGCATAACAACTATTCTTGATTACAGCTTCGTCGTGCGGAAGAAAAAAGGGTGGAAGCAGAAGCTAGGGCTAAGGAGCTCGAGAAACAGGTATGTGAACTAGTTGTCTTAAGTAGTCCATCTTTCACTTATATTGCGTCTTGAAAGTCGGACTGGAAAAAATTACTCCACTTGTTTAAATCTCTTTGTATATCTTGTTGTTATCTTTTCGAAGCAGCCTCCCACCTCGTTTTTTTTTCTGCATCCTTAGATTTGTTTTAAGGAGAAAATGTAAATATGAACCATTCTGTCTATCACATGCAGAATTATTCTTGTATATTATTGGCATCTGTTCAAGGTTTCATTTGTTTTTATTTTTGGTTCCAAAAGGTTGCCTCTCTTGGAGAAGGAGTGTCCCTGGAGGCGAAATTGTTAAGCAGGTGGGAGCCTGTGCCTTCTTTAGCTTCTCTTTTGTTGTTCTCTTTTCCAGAAAATAAGGTGATAGTTTTAATCGCTCATGTTGAATTTGTCTTTCTATAGGAAAGAAGCAGCGTTGCGTCAAAGAGAGGTTAGTACCCTCAATCCATTTTGCTGCTCAGATGTAGTCTTCTTTTAGTCGAGTTTCTTTCTCCACCATTATGTAAAACATACAATTTAAGCTGTGCAGAAAATTTGTACCTCTTACAGGCTGCTCTAAATGCTGCTAAACAGAAAAAGAGCGGAAAGGATGATGAAATTGTTTCCCTACGTTCGGAACTTGAGGTAAGGTTCACTGATGTACTGTTTTCCATGAGATGTACCACTTTTATTTGCATGATGAAACCATGTCTTATTTTTCTCTGCTATGTTCAGAACTTGAAAGACGAGGCTACTACTGCTGCAGAACGGCTTCAAGAAGCAGAGTCTGAAGCAAAGTCTCTTCGCACAATGACTCAGAGGATGATTTTAACACAGGACGAAATGGTTTGTCAATAAATCTTTGGTCTCGTAATCTACCAATAATTTATAAGGTTCTGAGTTTATGAATGATTGAATTATCTAGGAAGAAGTAGTTCTGAAGAGATGCTGGCTTGCCCGGTATTGGGGCTTGGCTGTGCAACATGGTAGGTGATTCATCCATTCTTAAGAAAAAGAGTTTATATTCTGAACCAAAGAAAATATTATCATGATACACTTTTTATTTTCCTTCAACATGGCATATACTCGTGGTAGTTATACATCAAATTTACGGATATTTGCTTTTCCTATGGTGTGCTTCTGTAGGCATTTGTGCGGATATTGCACCATCCAGGCATGAGCACTGGTCAGCGTTGGCTCCTCTTCCATTTGAGCTCGTCACCTCTGCAGCACAGAAGGCGAAGGAGTTATCCTGGGATAAAGGCTCGTCTATTGTCTCCTATAGTTTAAAATGTTAAACAATTTGCTTCCTCGCTGTTGTTGTAAATTTTTTTATTTATCAGCATATGAAATAATGCAGGTGGGAATGATCGGAGTAAGGCCGCTAGAGATTTGAGTGATCTAACTGGAGAAGGAAATATTGAAAGTATGCTTTCAGTTGAGATGGGTTTAAGAGAGCTAGCATCATTAAAGGTATCCATAATTCTTTCTGAGTTACCTATAAAGTGTTGTCACCTAGCAGATATCTCCAAGGACTACGTTTTTAAATCTTCTTCTCTCTTTTGAAATTCAGGTGGAGGATGCTGTTGTGCTTGTATTCGCCCAGCAGAGAAAGCTGAGTTTGGTTCGTCAAACTGTTTCTGGTATGTAATGTATTTGCGAGCACACCAGATAATGCACAATGACAAATATATTTTTTTGTCGCTTCTATTCTTTAAAGTTTAAACGATGGATGAGTAATCTGTTTTTTGTTTAGATACTTAAGCTCTTAATAAGAAGGCATAACTAAAAGCAAAATTTTGAACTTTTGTTTTCTCTTTATCTTACAGACTCCAAAGGTCATGGAGAATCCAGATTTATCGATGCATATGGTAAGGGAAAAGTCTCTCTAATCCTAAGATAAAGGTCTTTTTGTTCTCTTTGTTTTCCACCCTTTTGTAGAGGTTCTTGGGGTCGAACCCTGAACACCTTGAGTGTTGTGGAAGGGCTGCAATAAGTATAGCCACATCTTTAACCAAAAAAAAAAAAGAGTCCAGCCACATCCGCTCTGTCTTTGACATTGTGCATGAGTTGTTGATTTAGTAGAGTAAATAGTTGCGTCGATGTCCCCTACCTGAAAGGATCTTCTGTGGTTTCAAATTTTACCTCTGCCCTACACATAAAATAATCTTATGTAGACGTAATCAACCATATCATGAAATCTTTTACAATGTTGTCTTGTTGTTTTAAATGCAGAACTGGGTGAAGCGGAACAAGAAGATGTTGCCTTTAAGCAGGTACTTTAACACTTGCACTCATCATGATATACACTTTCCAGCTAAAAGCCTAAATCCTTCATCGAGTGCCTTGATTTTGAGGTGACCACACATTATCAATGTTGTATATCATCATCACATAGAAAGATAATATCCGACAAAAAGTAACCACATCGAAACATCAGTTGGGACGTGTCTGGATCTATGTACTGGATGACGTTACTTATGAGTCCAAACAACGTGGAACCTTTACTTACCAGTTTTAAATCAAGATATCGTCTTGATTCCTACAATTACAAAATGCAGGCATGGCTGATGTACTTCTGGGGAAGAGCTAAGTTGCACGGTGTGGAAGATGACATTGCAGAGGAACGTGTCCAGTTATGGATCAGCCGTAGCAGTGGGAAATCCCAGACGACTTCTCATGATGCCTTGGATGGTAAAACTGGACTTAGCCATTTCGTTTAAATATCTGATTCTTTTGCTTAAAAGCTTTAACGAGGAGTAGATTTATAATGATGATAAACTAAAGTTTCCCATTTGTTTGTCGTCAGTGGAAAGAGGGTTGACAGAGCTAAGAAAACTGGGAATAGAGCAACAGTTGTGGGAAGCTTCTCGAAAAGAAATCGATCAGCTTCCATCGCCTACTTCTTCGAATCACGATCTCGATGCTGATTCATAGTAAAGTCTCTTCCTCTCTTTGGGAGAAGAAATTTTCGTCCTGTATATTTCGTTTCATGTAAGTTTCACGAAGAATCTGTGTGCCATTGTATTTTTCTTTCCCTTTTAGTTTTCACACTTGAGTGTGTAAGCAGTATTCGTATTTTTGCAATCAAGTCCAAAAATTTTGGGAGAACAATGAGTAAAAAAAAAAAATACATCAAAACACTGATTACAAAAAATTCAGTGTTACCCTTACTGTTTTAATAAACCATGTTTCGAGGATGGGATAGAAGAATTGAACCTCGTTAATATTTGATTAGATCTCAATTTTGATACTTATATGACTCAAATCAACTCTAACCAAATCTTGCTTATTTTTTTTTGTGTGGGAAATTCTCTATGGTTCCCGAACAATCATTATCCAGAAACAAAGAGATTAAAGTACAAAATACGAATCAAAAGAGACTTAATAGTCAATTCAATAACACTTGAAACAATAATCTCTAGAAAAACCCTTGTTTCCTTCTACAATACAGGAATTGGATCTTCCATGGCTTCTTCAGCAGTAAAACCACCAGCACGTCCACTGTTGTTACCACTCAACACAACCACACTTCCTTCCGCATCAACATCAACAATCACAGAATCTCCTTCTTTAATGTCCCTTGAAAGCATCTTCTCCGCCATACTATCCTCCAAAAGCCTCATAATCGCACGTCTAAGCGGCCTCGCACCATAACTTGGGTCAAATCCTTCATCCACCACTCGTTCTTTAAACCTCTCAGTTACCTGAAGCTCAATCTCTTTGTCCTCAAGTCTCGCCACCACTTCTTTAAGCATTATATCAGCAATCTCTTTGACTTCCAGCTTTGTCAACTGTCTGAAAACAATCATCTCATCTAACCTGTTCAAGAACTCCGGTCTGAAATATTGTTTTAGTTCCTCAGTCACTAAGCTCTTGATTCTGTTGTAACTGCTGTCTTTCTCATCATGGTCAAGATCAAACCCGATTCTTCTACCACCTTTTTCGATCACACTGCTTCCTACATTTGAAGTCATGATGAGAAGAGTGTTCTTGAAATCGACAGTTCTTCCTTTGCTATCAGTTAGTCTACCGTCTTCTAGGATCTGAAGCATCATGTTGAAAACATCGGGATGTGCTTTCTCAATTTCGTCAAAGAGAACAAGTGTGTACGGCCTGCGTCGAACCGCCTCCGTTAACTGACCTCCTTCTGTGTATCCTACGTAACCAGGAGGTGAACCAATGAGTTTTGAAACAGTGTGTCGTTCCATGAATTCACTCATGTCGAGACGTATCATTGCTTCTTCTGAACCGAAGTAGTAAGCAGCCAAGGCCTTAGCAAGCTCTGATTTCCCAACACCAGTTGGACCAGAGAAGATGAAACTGGCGATAGGACGATTTGGGTTTTTGAGCCCAACACGGGCACGGCGGATAGCCCGACTGATTGCTTTAACAGCTTCATCTTGGCCAATGACTCGTGTGTGAAGGGTCTGCTCCATTTGGAGAAGACGGCTAGATTCATCAGACGAGACTTTCTCTACCGGGATTCCTGTCCATGTAGCGACAATGTGTTGGATGTCGGATTCCGTGACAGTAGGTCCTCCTTCCTCAGCTTCATTCTCGGCTTTGGCCACTTCTTTGCCTAGAGCTAAAACATTAGCTATCTCAGCCCTGAGCTCTATTTCACGGTCACGATGAGAACCAGCCTGTCAAAAGAATAACTCAGGAAGTGTAAATATTAATCTTGGATGTATAGAAAGTGAGAAACACTTGAAATCGATACCATCTCGAAGTCTTGGCCTCGCACAGCTTCATTCTTCTCTTTGGTGATTTGCCTGAGTTGCTTTTCAAGCTCTCTAGCTTCCTCAGGAACCTAAGCAAACGTTCTCTGAATCAGCTCAAGTAGCTATAAAACACAGATTTCTTTGGTAACCGAGATACATGCAAATATCAACCTGAGCATGGCGTAGTCGAACCCGAGACCCAGCTTCATCAATCAAGTCAATCGCTTTGTCGGGAAGAAACCGATCACTGTTCATTCAAGAGAAGAAGCTGGGTTCAGATAATGCTGCAATTTGTCTAAAGACAATGTTCTGTGTTGGTGAAAGACTGAAAATAAATAAAACAAAAACCTGATGTACTGATGTGACAATTGTGCAGCAGCAACCAAGGCTTCATCAGTGTACCGAAGTTTGTGGTGGATCTCATAGCGCTCACGCAGGCCGTGCAAGATCTGTATAGCTTCTTCTACAGTTGGTTCAGGTACCTTCACAGGCTGGAAACGTCTCTCCAATGCCGGATCTTTCTCAATGTGCTTCCTGTACTCATCCAATGTTGTTGCACCAATACACTACAAAAAAAGAACATTTCGTAAAACTTGAGTTTACAGTTCTAATTGATATTTTGACATCATTAGACTGATAAAAAGAATTGAGAAAATTTACCTGCAATTCACCTCTTGCTAGAGCTGGCTTTAAGATGTTAGCAGCATCGATCGCACCTTCAGCGGCTCCTGCACCGATGAGCGTGTGCACTTCATCAATAAACAGAATTATCTCATCACTTTGCCTGATTTCCTCCATAAGCTTCTTCAATCTTTCCTCGAATTCTCCACGGTATTTCGTTCCAGCCACTAGAAGACCCATATCAAGGGTTATAACCTGAGAAAAAAGTAGAAAGTAAATATATATACATATTTATGCACTCTAACTAAGCCTCTGAAGTTCATTAAAATGATCCAACGGGAGAATATTTACCGTCTTCCCCTCGATTGTTTCAGGAACATCACCACTAGCAATTCGCTGCGCAAGTCCTTCCGCTATTGCTGTCTTACCAACTCCAGGTTCTCCAATAAGACACGGGTTGTTCTTGGTTCTTCGAGCCAAGATCTGAACCACTCGTTCGATCTGTGGCTGCCTTCCAACAACCGGATCCAGTTTACCCTGCCATAGAAAGAGAAAAACCAAATTTTAGCAGAAACCTTCAAGCATTAACATGTCTCCTTAAAATGAGTACGCATTTTTAGTACCTCCTCTGCTAGTTTAGTTAAGTTAGTCCCATACTCTTCTAGTGTTGGCATTTTGCTGTTTCCGCTGCTTCCCCCACCAACGCTTGCTGTGACTTCATTGTTTTCCCCGACCATGCGTATAACCTGAAAATGATAAATGTATCTCAAAATGTAATAACGAAATGGTTTACTAAGACATAACATTAATCTTAGAATCCAGATTTGGTGCATTTACCTGTGTCCGGATATTACTAGGATCTGCACCCAAATTCTCCAAGACACGAGCTGCCACACCCTCCCCTTCACGAAGTAGACCAAGCAAAAGGTGCTCTGAACCAATGTAGTTATGCCCTAGATTTCAAAATAGCAAAACATTTCCCAAATGGAGAAGAATTAGTTAGCTTCATCAGTCAAGAAAGCTTATGTATTGCACAACACATAACAAGCTCCAAGGCTAAATATTGATAAATAGAAACAGATCCATACCAAGTTGTCGAGCTTCCTCTAGTGACAACTCCAGTACTCGTTTTGCGCGAGGAGTAAATGGAATCTCCACTGCCACAAATCCACTGCCTCTCCCAATTATCTTTTCCACTTCCACGCGTGAATCTTTAAGATTGATCCCCATGGATTTAAGAACCTTGGCGGCTATCCCAGTCCCTTCTCCAATTAGACCCAACAGTATTTGCTCAGTTCCAACAAAGTTATGGCCAAGTCTCCGAGCTTCCTCTTGAGACAGCATTATGACTTTAATTGCTTTCTCGGTAAAACGCTCAAACATTGCTTTGGGTACACATCGGCTAGCCTTTTCTCTCCGAGATGATATTGCACGTTTAAACTTAACAAGGAAACCTGGACTAGGCCTTGCCATATAATCTAATGCACTGGGGGCCCTTAACCCTGAAAAACTCTGAATTTTCAGAACAGGTGCTTGTAAACTGCACATCATCTTCACACACCCTCTTGGTTTTCTGTATTCTTTGGCCTGAATTCTCAGACCAGGTGCTTGAAAATTGCACATCATCTTCACACACCCTCTTGGTTTTCTGTATTCTTCGGCTTGCACATGCCTTCCGGGACCAAATAAAGGAGCTTTCAAAACAGCTACACACCAAGCCATGATGTGTTGGAGGCTGCATTGGATAATGGTAAAACATCAGTTCTAGCACAATACTGGCTTAAACCAAAATACAATAAAACACAGAGATAAAGTTTGGCCTTTTATTCAGTGCAAAGATGATTAGAAAACACAAACATCATACAAAGACAAAGTTACACGCAATCAGAAAGCTATGTTCAGTAAGTGTAACAAATGCCAAACACTGATACTTAGATACTATCTAACCAAAACAGAGAACAAGAAAAGACACCAACTTTGGGAAGTGTTACCACAACTCTAAAAGACAGAAAGACTTTAAGCTAATTCTCTTAAACACGTTTACAGAAAGAGCTCAGACACAAAAATACACTATTTGAATTCACCAACTAAGAGCAGAAAAGAGTCACAAAGCTTTCTTATCTCCAAACTCCAAAGCAACGCAAAATGATAAAGTCTATTTCACTACAAAGCAAACAAGTAATCATCTTTGAACAAATCGATACGCGAATACACAACCCTAATCTCAAAAGTAATCATTTTTGCATATCAATACAACCAAATGAGAAGTACCCAGATTCTGCAAACTCAAAATGAAACCACCAAAAGAAACGAAACCAAACGCCATGAGAAATAGAGAGAAAAAAACTCAACCTTTAAAAAGCTCATACAACAGAGAAACAGAAACCTAAAAGCTTCTTCAATGAAACACAACAACAAATTTAAAAAACAGACTGAGAAAGAGAGTGAGTGTAGCAAAGAAAAGGGTTTTTACCGTCGACGCCTTTGGATAGAGAAGTTCGAGAAAGCGAGAGACTCCTTTTAATGGTCGGCCCGTCTGGGGATAGAGATAGGAAAGTGAAGAAGATACAAAGAGATTCTCACTATTCTCTCTCTTTTTATCTCTCTCGCGTCGCCGCCCTTGATAGATTAAACACACTCACCTACCAAAGTTGCATATCAGCCGTTAGATTCTTCAAAAGTCTTTTACACCCTCGGATTTAACTACTTTCTAATGAGTCAACCTCAATAAGAATTTTGGTCCCAAAGATAAGGGTTTGTGTTGAGTTTGAGACCGGTTTTGTCCGAATACTCCGTCAAACCAAAACCAAACCGATTTATCATATTTTTTTCATATCATCTAGACATCTACTTTCATTGGCTGGAGAGAGAGAGAGAGAGACAGAGATTGTAACGGTGTCGTCGTCGCCAAACGATTTGCCTCTCTTCCTGAAGGTTCTTGATTTCTCTCAGTGCCCTTTTGCGTGCTTCAGCTTCTTGTTTACGATCTAATTCATTTCTGTGTTTCGTTTGATTCTTTGTTCGATTGTGAATTGAGAAAATGGCGATTCGAGATCTATCTATACGTTTCGTAGTTCGACTGATTTGGGGAATGTCAAGAGATCAGATCGATTTGTTGACAGGGTCTTAGGGGTTTACGGTCTTAGTCCTCTAGGTTTTCGAAATTCGATTCCTTTACATCAGATTTCGCTTAATTCTTTGTCCTACTGCGTTTTACGATCTTTAGTCCTCTGGTTTGTCAAATTCTCTGTCTTTTCATCTTCTTCTGAGTTTTAATGGTTGATCTTCAATTTCTTGGCCACAATCTTTTGAATTTGAGACTCTTGACTTGTCCTCTGTAGATTGGTTTTATGTTTGATTTCAATTCCTTGCTGAACTAGATTAACTTTCTGATACGGAAGTTTTCCTTTTAATGGTTGGTGTTTCCTTTTTCTGATAAATATGGATGAAGATCGATTGTGATAATCATGTAAGAATATAAGAGAGCTTTTGTTGTTATATAGGTTTTACCTGAGGGAAGAAAAGTCTTTCTCTTTGGGACTTAAACTCCAACATTATCATAGTTGATTTCTGTTTATGAGATTCATTCTGTTTGGTTCGTTTCTCTTATAGCAGTAATGAAATCTCATTGATTGAAAGCTACGATCTTGTGATGGTATCATGGAAGTTGTGCTTGAGAAATACTTGGATTCTTGTGAAGAATAAGAACAGTTGATTAACCTTCTTAATGCTTGTTTAGGGCACAGAAAGAATGGAAGAAGAGTATGAGAGTCGTCGAGTTCGGAGATGGGAAGAGTTGGACACTGACATCTTAGTAAGAATTTTCCAGAAGTTTAGCGTCTTTGAGTTGACTTCAGGATTAGCTCATGTTTGTAGAGGATGGAGAGCTGCTTGTTGCGATCCGATTCTATGGAAGACTCTTGATCTGTCTCACATGAGATCTAGTTTCATCAAGATCCCATTAGAGCCTTATGTGTATGTGGAACGCCGATCTGATGAGGCCCTGACCCGTATCCTGAAACTCTCCATGAACCTTAGCGGAGGAAACACGAGGACCTTGATTTTTCATTTCAACTTGTTCTTGAGTGATGATCAGCTTACTTACACCGCTGAAAGGTATGTCTTTTTTGTTCTTCCACTAATTTGTCTTCCAAATTGTTTCATCATAGCCGTTAACTATGGGTTGATCTCTGTCCAAAATCATCACTCTTTCGATTTGTTGGTAGAACAGAAGTTTGGTTTAGTTTGGTTATTAAAAAAGTCACTACTCACCAGCTTTTAGTCAAAATTTGGTTCAGTCTCTTAGTCGAAATTGCTGAATTACAATTGAGTTGACTCTTGGAAATGCTAAAAATTCACAAATTTGTTGTATTGAATATTTGCAGGTGTCCAGGGTTGAGACGGGTGGTCCTACCGGCTTGGAACAGAATAAAGAAGACTGGTATATGCAAAGCGATAAGAATCTGGAAAGATCTTGAGTCACTAACAATGCCGAGCATCGCAAACCCGCCTTATCTCTTAACAGAAATCGCCAAGAACTGCAAGAATTTCAAAGAGCTGAAGATCATGGGTCCATTCGAGGTCTTCTTTGCAAACACGCTCATCACTTGCCTCCCAAACATCAAAACCCTCAGCATCAGATGCTCGGCGATAAAGCGGGAAGCACTCATGAAAATCCTTGACGGATTACCAAGCCTTGAAGTGCTCAACATATCACACTCTCACCTAGTGGAGTACAGCGGTTGGCAACCGCAGCAGAAAGTGATTGTTAGAGAGCTGGATAAGACGATAATGGAGAAAACAGCGAGGCTAAAGAAGTTCTTGACTTGCATGGAGCACAAGACGTGTGTGATGTGTCAGAGGACTGAGAGTGATGAAGGGATTGTGAGATGGTATAAGTATGAGGAAGGAGACTGGAAGGTTGATGAAGTGAGTTCTCTTCATCTTTGATGGGTGTTGTGATTTTTACTCTGTGAAGGACTTAACTTCTTCTTGTTCATCTTTTACTGTTGAGTTTGTGGGTTGTTTTGATTTGAATCGTATTATGTGTATATATGTGTAGGCAATGCCAATGTTTGTATGTTGTGATCAACTTTTGATCACCAACCTTGACACCAGATAGGAAAATAAAACAATAATCTTTCAATATTATTATTTTATTTTGGTTTTTCTTGATAATTTTTGGAACTTACATAAACAGCAAAATAAGTAATTGAAGATTTTAGTCACATTTATTTAGCAAATCATCAACCGATTTCTTACCTACCACTCTTCTCCGACGGCATTAACGACACCGTTTTATCGAACTCAGCCACCACTAGTTAGGTGTAACGATATATTCTTAAAAAAACGTTTAGAAAATTTGTAATAATATTTCAATTGTCACACGAAGAAAACACATATTTTCAGAATAAAAAAAAAAAAGTACCTCTAGAAATATATTTATTTTTCTAATTGTGTTCGTCTTTGAACATCAACGGTCATTTATGGACGACGACTGTTAAAAAAATCGTTTAAAATTCTTTGTTGCGTAATTGACCATTTTATTTTATTTAATACCACCAAAATTCAAGATATTATAGTATGTTTTAATTCTCGATCGCAAATAAATCATAAAATCTGAAAATTAAAACACAAAACGTTACTCTTCTCTCTCTCGCTCTCTTCTCTCTCTCGCCCTCTTCTCTTCGCTTCTCGATAGCTCTCAAATCATGGTTGTGCAAATATGGGAGACGTTGAAGGAAACAATCACAGCTTACACTGGACTTTCTCCAGCTGCGTTTTTCACCGTACTAGCTCTCGCTTTCGCCGTTTACCAAGTCGTCTCCGGTTTCTTCGTTTCTCCTGAAGTTCACCGACCTCGTTCTTTGGAGGTTCAGCCTCAATCGGAGCCTCTTCCGCCGCCGGTTCAGCTCGGAGAAATCACTGAGGAAGAGCTTAAGCTTTATGATGGCTCTGATTCTAAAAAGCCCCTTCTTATGGCGATCAAGGGTCAGATCTATGATGTTTCCCAGAGCAGGTATTACTTGAGAAATGAGAATCTTTACTTGTTCATGAAATTATGGTTTGAATCCAAATGATCTCAAGTTTAATTACCAGAAATAAACGATTTAATCCAATAGTTTCGAGATTTAGGGTTTAGGTTAGTTAATTATGTGAAAATTTGGGGATTTTGTTTGATTGTTTGATTATAATACCATTAGAAAACTTCGTCGTGGTAATTAGGTTTTGGGCTAGATGAGATAATCACTTGAGTGATCATACCATTTTGCTTGTTCATAGTGCTGACATACACAGACACACTCATCAACGCACATACATGTCGATGTATATGTATGCATAACTTGTTTTTTCTTGTACATAGTTCATCAGCTGTACTACATATCTATATGAATCATATTCACATGTCTCAAGCTGTAGTTTTTCAATCTTCAAACTCTACTTAACTCTTACTACTGGTCATGCAGGATGTTTTATGGACCAGGTGGGCCATATGCTCTGTTTGCAGGGAAAGATGCAAGCCGAGCTCTGGCAAAGATGTCATTTGAGGATCAAGACTTGACTGGAGATATCTCAGGTCTTGGTGCATTTGAGCTAGAGGCGTTACAAGACTGGGAATACAAGTTCATGAGCAAGTATGTCAAAGTCGGCACCATTCAAAAGAAGGGTGGAGAAGACAAAGATAGTTCAGAACCTTCTGAAACAAAGGCTACCTCTGCGGAAGGTCTGTCTACAAACACTGGAGAAGAAGCTCCCGCAGTTACCCATGATGAAACTTCTAGAAGCATAGACGAGAAAATCGCGGAAACCACGGACAAGAAGGATGTCGCAAATGATGATGCTACTGCGAAGGAGTAAAGTCAATGTGATCAGAGGCACACTTTCTCTTGAGAAATTAGTGAGATTTTTCAGGGTTTATGTATGAGTCGTATATAGCTGAAGGTGGAAGAAGCAAGCTCAATAAAAATGGTGACTTTGTTTGTACTTTTTGGATCTTATAATGACTTCTAATTCTGGTTATGGAAGCTTCAAATTACATTATTTCTACAGTAATATATCGATGTTTATTTTTATTATATCAAAAATGGAAAATAACTCTATAATATAAGAATTTTCAGGGTTTGTTCACTTTGTTGTTTATGCTTATGAGCATACTTGACTTCCTGCTATGTGCCTCGTAATTGAAGATGGTTCAGTTCCAAGAATCGAAGCACCAACAATTTTTTCTTGTATTATTTGGTATAAGTAGAAAAAATTCATGATATTATGTCTGAACATTTTTACCACAAAGTCTATAGGGAGTACTACTTGAATCTAAAACCCATCCTTGAATCTTAAACTCTGGTTTCGATTTTTGTAACAGAATCACGGCCTTCTCATGTAACAGAATCACGTCCTTCTCATGTAACAGAATCATGTCCTTCTCATGTCAGTATGTTTTAATTTCTTTGCATCTAAATTCACAATGAAGAAGAAACATATTACAATTTCTGTAAGTTAAGACGTCATTACCATTACCACTAAGAATATTGTGGGAACATAAAATAAAAATACAATAGCAAACAAATCAAAATTTTGTTGATGGCCAATCCCCCATTGATTCATAAGCGTTGTAATCATCTCTAAACGTATCTATTCAGTGAAGTGTTATCATGTCTCTGACTCCAAAATGTATGGAGGATACAAAATTTATATTAATTCTTACCTATGCCAAATTGTATGCTTCAGAAATTTGTAAGAGGAAATGACAAACAAAAACAGGCATAACTATATATATGTGCATAAATGGATGAACTTGAAAAGGTCAATCATAATTTCTCTGTGCTCTGTTTTTGCTTCCACTCCCATTATGTCACCACTTCACCACTGAAGCAGAAAAAGGAGAATAATTAAGGGGTCCCATGGAATGTGCACATACACAATATAAAGACCAAATTGAATGGAAGAGTAAGATAACTGATTTTGTTAAGTAGGTGGTTAAAGAAAGTAGATTTGAAACACATTATTTTGGATACCTGAGACCTCTGAAGCCTTTAGAAACCTGAAATATACAATACATGGCATGGCATAGATGACCATTTTGTAACTAAACCAAGTCGTAAATATGAGTAAGTTTTATTGTAGAAACTGGAGTCTAGTGTATTGAACCTTTTAATTATAAAGAAAGAAGCACGTAAAATGAAAAACTAAATGGAACAAAGTAAAGTGCCACTAACATCTCGATGATAAACTTTGTGTAAATTATTTCTGATGGATCCCACTTTAGTTTTATGAGGTTAGGTGCTTATGATTCTTGAATGTCGAACAAACGCTTGCCATTGCCATTTCCCATCTGCATATATACATGATACATCAATGCAAGTGAGAAGACGTGTTACATTTTAAGTATGAATCGTAGACAATGTTATAAAGTATACTTGGTGAATAGAGTTTTAGAGAAAACGAACCTACGAGAGTGTACTGGAATTTCAATTGTAGAGAAATTGAATAGCATGTTTTTAAATCATTGAAAAGAACTTACCTATGCGGGAAGCTAACTCTAAAACCATAAAATGAAAAGAATATAACAAATCATGGATGTCAATCTCCAAACCCAATCTAGTCCTTTTAAAGGGCTTCGTTGAGACCATAACATCATATGTAGCTATATATATATTCCAGAAAACCAAATCAAAACTTACGTTTGGATCTTTAAATCAAAGAGAGACACGCAGTTAAGGAAAATCTTGGTGGGAATTGTTTGTGATCTGCTTATCGTATCAATCTCGTTCGGATTCATGACCTTCTCGTCGATCATCCCAATTGTAAAACAATATCGTGGTTATGTCGGAAACTGAGTTTCTGACAGAATTGAAAAATGATGCGTGATTGGAAGGCAATTTCACTATAGAGCGTGTAAAGCTAGAAGATTTTTAGATGATCAAATCTTAATCTAGCGAAAGAGTGGTGAGGTGCTCTGAATTTAATTGATTTATGTGGATTCATGAGAACATGGAAAGTGAAAACCAACGTTACAATCAATTGTGGGAATAGGGATCGACGCTCCTTCCTTCAAACCTAACGTATTATTACCCATTGCATCACAATTTGATTTTGCGAAGAGTTCTCGTTGAAGAAAATAGAAGGTGATGTGGCAGATTACGAGGAAAGTGATGATGTGGATGGCTTGAGAGGCCTCAATTAGTAGTAAGAGATTTTCAAAAATTAATTTTCTATGTTTTCTAAACATATTTTGTAATCAATTAGGAATGGTATACCGTATACCACGTGTTCACGTTTTGGAAAAGTGGTTTTGATATATTTTACAATTCAAACTATTTATCAAATTTTTACGTTTGGATAAATGATTCCGCTATATATCATTAGCATGTTAAAAATATAACTAGTAAAAAAAATATGACTAATTTACTAAAACTAACTTTTTGACGTTTTATATGTCGTGGAGCTCCACTCTCAAAATACCAAGGCTTGGTTGTACCAGCATCATCGGATATAGGTATAGGCGACATGAAAATACAGATTGGATTTTGCAATGTAGACTTGTAATTCTCTTATTTGATGTGGATAGAACCTTCCATGTTTCAACAGTTTCTTCAATTTACATATCTGTAACAGTACTTTTGTAATGACGACCACAATAATAACACTCATATTCAGATACTGCTCTGTGATAGTAATTCTGATTTTGATGTTGATGCCTTACTTGAACAAATCTTGTATTGGTGATCAATTCTTCAGTGTGAAACAGCTTCCAGCTTGTTCCAGCAAACGTGTGCATCCTTAGAACTCTTAGTACAGTATGCACTTATAGAAGTTTCTTATACGTAATGTAAAACTGGCTTAGGTTTTTGTTGGGCCCGTTGTTTGCCATAGCAAGGATCTCTCTTGCATTGTGTTGCAAGAAAAGATAATGGCATTAACAAGAGAAAAACACTTTCGAGAAGAGATCTAAGTCTTTTACCTTGAGAGAATCAACAATATCATTGTCAACGTCTTTGCCCCAAATGTTGTTAACTCCCTTGCCAAGACTAGTAAGATCACCACTTTGGATAACAAAACCGGCAATATTTCCATGAAAAGTAGTGTTGTTATAGTAAACTTGAGCAGATAGTCCCAAATAATTCTGCAAAAGCAAAGATAAATGTTAGTAAAAAGATTAAAAAAATATTTCATTCAATCAGAGATTACCTCAGCAGTTTTCGGAACTTGAGCACAAAAGATTTGGCAATCTAATGTCTCCAAGGCTTGTGTGGAGTGTTACTTGCTTATTTGGAATAGCATCGTGTTGAGTAGAGTTGGCATGTTCTTTAGATTCAAAATTCTCTAGATAACGTTTGTAAACAAAGATCGTGTTAGATTTTCTCCATGTCTCTTCTGGTCTCTTTGCAGACCAAGAGAGATTAGAATCAAGCAAAATCTTGCTCCAATAAGATGTGGTTTTTCAAGATAATTCTTTTCAACATAGCTTAAAGAGCCACGACTTCAAACCAAAAAAAATTAAAACACAATTTAACAACTGAAACATAATTCTACAATTAAAGAACACAAAAAGGGAGGGTTTTGGTATTACTTTTTATAAGCTCCTTCTCTAAATCGGCTACCAATTTCAATGTCAAGCGCTTTGAACGCTTTTCGTTCATACCGTTTCTCTTCAATCTATCAAAATCAAGAGAATAAAAACTTCTAATCACTTAGAAAAGAGAACAAAATCGCGGAAAATTAGGGATTCTAGAGAGCTACATCCTTCTTTTGATCATCGGAGGTTTTGCCTTTATCACCTTCCATATCGAGAATATATCAATACCAATGGAAAAAATCTCAGCATGTATAAAGGCGTTTTTTCAAAATGAACACATGAAGGCGTGATTAAGTGACATATACCAACAACTAAATATATTTCCTCTATATATTAAAAGAGAGTTTTTTGTGATAATGTGTCAAACCCACAATTTTTAGAAACTTTTTTATTTATTTAATTCTACCATCTTTCTTACCAAACACTTTTAATTCCACATAGTACTTATTCTTATTAGCTAAACTTACTAAAATTAAATATCACGGATTTTTGAATAAGAAAGTTTATAATTTTTTTAATTAATATCAAATTCATTGTGTTTTTCTATTGAAAAGTAAACAATATAAATATATATAGTTTATGCATTTCAACATCAACAATTCTTTCATATTTTATAAAGATTAAATTGAAACCGAAAATCTATAAGCATGAACTTATGAATGACGTAAATGAAACTTTATTTGTATAATATAAATCATTCAAATATTTAAAATTGAATTGGTAAGTTTATTGTGGACTAAACGGTTGTGTTATTGCATGATATTTATATAGTATTATTTTAATTTAAAATATTTTAATGAATATATATTTTTTGGTTTTGATATCTCGCGATTCAATGATAAAAACTTGGAGTTTTTGTAAAATCATTTTATAAAATAAAAAAAATCGTTCTTATTTTTCATAACAAACACTAACTTTAATAAATTAGTCAAATGATGTGTTAGTAAAATAATCTTGTTACTGTTTTTTCAGCGAAATTAATCTTGCTACTTAAATAATTGAGAAACTAAGTCATGTTACTGAAAAAAATAATATTCTCTCTGTTTCGTTTTAGTTGTCGTTTAAGGTTTTTTCACACAAATTAAGAAAGGGAGACTCACAAAAATGCCCTTTTTTCAATACCCCTTTTCAAAAATGCCCCCTTTGGATGTCCATTTTTAAAAATACCCCTTTTATGTACAAAATGACTAAATTACCCTTCTTTTAATAAAAGATATCATAAATATATAAGGAAATATAACAAAATTAGGTCCACAAAATACAAATATTTTTTGGCGGGAAAAGTGATCCCCCAATTTTTCCCGCCAAAACACTTGTAAAAATTTGTAAAACCTTTAAAATACCTTGTAAAATTTTCCCGTAAAATTTTTTCCCGCCAAAAAATTTTTTTTGTTGGAAAAGTGATTCCGCAATTTTTTTGGCGTTAAATTTTTGGCGGGAAAATTTTTCCCGCCAAAAATTTACAAGGTATTTTAAAGGTTTTTTACAAGGTATTTATAAGGTTTTACAATGTATTTTAAAAGGTTTTACAACGTATTTACAAGGTATTTATAAGATATTATAAGATTTTACAAGCTATTTTATAAGGTTTTTACAAGTTATAAGGTTTTACAAGTTTGTTATAAGGTTTTAGAGTAATGCATACCTTATAAAACCTTAAAAGTACCTTGTAAAACCTTTTAAAATACATTGTAAAACCTTACAAAACACTTGTAAATACCTTAGAAAAAACGTTTAAAATACCTCGCAAAGTTTTCCCGCCAAAAATTATCTCGGCAAAAAAATAACGATAGAAAAAATTGCAGGTCCCCTGTTCCCGCAAAAAAATTTGTCTGGTTGCCAAAATCCTTGGCGGGAAATATTTTTACGGAAAAACTTAACCAGGTATTATAAAAGCTTTTTACAAGGGTTTTACCGAAAAATTGCCGGAACCCCTTT